>NW_012132907.1:0-129865 GCF_000001635.26 Mus musculus | reverse complement strand
CCTCCCCCCCTTAGAAAATACAAAAAGAAAAAGCATAGAAAACATCTTGTGGAAGCTGTAGTGTGTTGTGTTATAGTGTGTCCACAGTACACCCATGTCCACACATCTTCACTTGCAAATGTTCATTGCAATGAGTCATAGGTCTGGTTTGAGGTCTCTGGCTTCTGTGACATCATCAATACTGGATCCTTACCAGGACTCGTCCTGGTTATCCTGTTATTGTCCTGTGTCATGGAGATCCTGCAGTTTTCAGATTGGCAGGACCTGCCCTTTCAAATACCCCAACAGTTCACAGATGATGTAGATCTGGGCCTGGCAGGCAGCTGAGCTGGTCAGCCCACTAGCTCTCCCTTATTGGCATGACCAAGGCAAGTCCTCTGGCACTTCTCTGAGTAGGCCACCCAATGAGCAGCTCTTCTGCTCTCATGCCCTTAGGGCTGGCTCACCCAATCCTTTGCCCTCAGGGCTAACTCCACTGTGTTGCCCAGTTGAGGGGCAGAGCCCGCTCTTCTGAGTACTGCAGCCAGCACTCACCTGCTCTCAAGACATGGTGGCCAGCTATCCTGACTGCTGCAGTTTTCTTAACCGGGAGCATCTCTCCAGGCTGAATAAACTTCCCTTCTTTAAATGCCTTTTCAACGAGTACAGGCAATGAGCTCATACAGAATGAAATTCCACAACTTAGGAGCCACATGAAGGCCTGCTTGTCCTTTACTGTACTGGATACTCAAATAGGCCACTCTCTTTTGTTCCTCTAAGAATTTTATAGATGGTGGTCTGTAAAACGAAGTCAGATAACATTCAGTAGGGAATGAGAACAGAGTGAAGTCTAGAGGCACCATACCATAAAGGTTGAACTGAGTAGATATCCCTGAGGAAGTACCAGTAATGTTCTTTTCCTTCCCAGGGAGAGAAAATTGGTCTTGTAAGCCTTTAATCCTGGCACTTGGGAGGCAGAGGCAAGCAGATATCTTTGAATTCAAGGCCAACCTGGTCTACCTTGTGTGACCCTATCTCAACAAGCAAAATGTCGTTACCAAGATCAGGGAAAACAAAACAAGTGAGTGTTTTTTTTTTTTTTTCCTCCAGGGTCTGGATAATGTGTATTATCATTTCAGTTCTTTATAGTTGTTCTGGTCAGTAGTTGTTTGTTTGGTTTTCCAACTTGACACAAGTTAGAGTTATCTTGGAAGAGGAACCTCAATTGAGAAAATGCTTTCAATCGGATTGGGCTGTAGGCAAATCTGGAGGGCGTTGTCTTGATTAATGATTGATGTGAGAGGGTGGAGCCTGCTGGGGATTGCACCGATCCTGGGCAGGTAATTCTGAGTTGTATAAGAAAGCAGGCTGATAGCAAACACAGAAGTGGATGCTCACAGTCAGCTAATGGATGGATCACAGGGCTCCCAATGGAGGAGCTAGAGAAAGTATCCAAGGAGCTAAAGGGATCTTCAACCCTATAGGTGGAACAACATTATGAACTAACCAGTACCCCTGAGCTCTTGACTCTAGCTGCATATGTATCAAAAGATGGCCTAGTCGGCCATCACTGGAAAGAGAGGCCCATTGGACACGCAGACTTTGTGTGCCCCGGTACAGGGGAACGCCAGGGCCAAAGGGGGGGAGTGGGTGGGTAGGGGAGTGGGGGTGGGTGGGTAAGGGGGACTTTTGGTATAGCATTGGAAATGTAAATGAGCTAAATACCTAATAAAAAATGGAAAAAAAAAAAACAAAAAAAAACAAAACAAAAAAAAAAAAAAAAAAAAAAAGAAAGCAGGCTGAGCCTGGCATGGTGGCGCATGCCTTTAATCCCAACACTTGGGAGGCAGAGGCAGGTAGATTTCTGAGTTTAAGGCCAGCCTGGTCTACAGAGTGAGTTCCAGGACAGCCAGGGCTACAGAGAAACACTATCTCGAAAAACCAAAAAAAACAAAACAAAAGCAAGCAAGCAAACAAACAAACAAAACCACTGGTGTGTCCTCCAGAGAAGCAGGGTTTGATTCCTGGCACCCCTATGACTGCTAACAACTGTGTATAACATTAAGGGATCAGATGCCAGATGCCATCTTCTGGCCCCTGCTGCCATTGTATGGGCATGGTGCCCAGGCATATACACAAGCACCCCCCCCCCCCCCCACACACACACACAGAGAAAGCTGAGCAAGCTCTGATGATCAGGCCAATAAGCAGTATTTCTCCATGCTCTCTGCTTTAGTTCCTGCCCTGACTTCACAATGGGCTATGATCAGGATATGTAAGATAAATAAATTCTTTCTTCCCCAAGTTACTTTTGTCCCCAATTCCTAATACCATATTGACTACTCAAATCTGAGTCTAAACTCCCACAGAAGTGCTAAATGTCTTTCCTATCAGAGTAATCCATTCTTAAACTGTCCTCAGGGTGGGACATTTATCACCAAATACAGGAGGCACGTTCTCCTACTTGCTAGGTCTGACAATATTTTTTGTTTTGTTTTGTGTTTGAGATAGGGTCTCACTGTGCAGCCCTGGCCAGTCTAGAATGTAGGTATCACTATCCTGAAGGCTGGCCTTCCGGGATGAATAAGGATAGAATCAGCGCAAGACACGTATTCACCTCTCCTTGCGTCCTGACTTGCAGATGTAGTGTGACCTCACATGCTTCACATGCCTGCTGGCTCAGCCAGAACTGCACGACTGCTTTCCTCTCCATCCTCACGCTGTGAGCTGTGGGCAAGGGTGGGAGGGTACGGGGAGGTCTCTGCAAGTGTCACACCTGGCAGGGAAATAATATGGGCGAGGTAAGCTTAGCTCAGCTTGACTTAGTTAGCCAGCCTGGATCAAACTTCTGGAGTCTGCTACCAGGCCCTTTATTATAAGCATATTCAAACACAGGCTACATGCATTAGCCTAAGGGCCTAGAGAAGGATCTGGTGTGGTCTTAGTCATAGCATAAAGGCCTTCAAATACACACAATGCAAGGGTCATCTAGACTCTAAGTATCTCTGATCCTGATTGTGAGAGCTTGATATGGTCTGACCCTTCAGGTAACAAAGATCATCAGGCTATTTACTTCTGACTCCCAGCCTTGGGGATAGAAAAACAGGTTATACATCTTTTTCTTTGAAAAGACAACACTGAGTTTCCCTGGTGATCTGTGGGTGAAAGGACCTTTGTGCGTTCAACAGTGAGCTTATAGAAAACCTTCCGTATGTATGTATGTGTGTATGTATGTATGTATGTGTGTCTGTCTGTCTGTATGTGTGTATTTGTCGGTCTGTCTGTCTGTATGTGTGTATGTATGTGTGTGTGTGTCTGTCTGTATGTGTGTGTGTCTGTCTGTGTGTGTGTATGTATGTATGTGTGTATCTGTCTGTATGTGTGTGTGTATGTATGTGTGTATGTATGTATGTGTATGTATGTGTGTGTGTATGTATGTATGTGTGTGTGTGCGTATGTATGTATGTATGGTCAGGCATTTGGTACACATACAAACACTCACACTTTTTAAAACATTAAAAGGAAAAAGACAGTCCATGGAATCACAGAATGGTAGAAAATATTTGCTAATCCTACAGTTTACAGAGGACTTATCTGGGACATGTAAAGGTTAATTACTTAAGGTAATTTGAAAAGTGAACAGGATTTTTAAAATGGGCAAGACACATGAAAAAGTGTTCAACATCTTTAGTCACAAGCTGGAGTTATCACAGAGAAAGGAACCTCCCTTGAGGAAATGCCTCCATGAGATCCAGCTGTAAGGCATTTTCTCAATTAGTGATCAAGGGTGGGAGGGACCAGCCCATTGTGGGTGGTGCCACCCCTAGGCTGGTAGTCTTGGGTTCTAGCAAGCTGAACAAGCCTGGGGAAACAAGCTAGTAAGTAACATCCCTCCATGGCCTCTGCATCAGCTCCTGCCTCCAGGTTCCTGCCCTGTGTGAGTTCCTGTCCTGACTTCCTTTGGAGATGAACAGCAATGTGGAAGTGTAAGCTGAATAAACCCTTTCCTCCTTAAGTTGCTTCTCGGTCATGATGTTTTGTGCAGGAATAGAAACCCTAAGACAGTTGCTCAAAAAGCTGTAGCACTCTCATGTCCACATGTTAAGAAGTCTAAGTTGACATATCATTGGGGATATAGTACACCCATGTTTATTGCTGCTCTAGTCCAACAGAGATAGAATGGAAGCAGCCTAGATACTCATTAACAGATGCACGGAAGAAGAGACTTTGGTCCATTTATACAAAGAGTTTCATGCAGCTGTAAAGAAAATAATGAAATCAAGACAGTCGCAGGAAAATGAAATGCCACTGGAGATCAAACTAAAGCAGAAAAAAAAAGCTGGAATAGTCTTAAATAGTATCTTATTCTTATATGCAGAATATAAATTTGTATGTATACAAATATATAACTATAGTATGTATTTGAAGGTTATGAAAATAGAAAGAGGGCTGGCGAGATGGCTCAGTGGTTAAGAGCACCGACTGCTCTTCTGAAGGTCCCGAGTTCAAATCCCAGCAACCACATGGTGGCTCACAACCATCCGAAATCTGATGCCCTCTTCTGGAGTGTCTGAGGACAGCTACATTGTAAAAAAAAAAAAAAAAAGAAAGAGGACATGAGAGGGGGTGAAAAGATCTACAAGGGAAGAAGGAGAGGAAAATGGGTAATAGGGTTAATGTGACATGACAGTGGAAAACAGGGCAATCTGGGGAAAGAACAGAGATCAGTAAGAGAGGCACTGACAGATGGGGAGAGCAGTGGAGGACCGGGGAGAATAAAGGACAAAGGGAAATACATGTATGCAGTGCCTTTGCTTTGTGTATCAACTTAAAGGCATTTCAATACAAGCTGTAGACCAGGTACAGAATCAGACATAGCACCGTACCTAGTCTCACATGGGATTTCAGCCCCAGCTCTGGGTATGTAGAAAGTCTCAAAAACAAGTTGTTAGGGGCACAGTGGAGATGAGCATTGAACCAAACTGGTTGAATACCACATACCCATTAATTACTTGGCCTAAAGGCCATGCTCACTCCCTGTCAGGGTTCAGTTGGCCCTTTGATTTTCAGAGGACCAGTGTTTCTCTCTGCTCTGCCTCTCCCTATAGCCCAGTCCACGTGAATTTGCATGAACTGAGCAGAACCCTTCCTCTGAGGACCTTGAGGCTGTACCCTTTGCCAAGTTGTCTGTCTTACTTAAATCCATGTCTACATTGCCCAAAGGCATGCATGTTGTTTCCATGTCTGGCTGGTGTGTGTCTGTGTCTCTCTTTCTGTTTTTCTCTTTTAATATGTCTCACTACATAGCCCTTAGCTGGACTGGAACTCCCTGTGCAGACCAGTCTGGCCTCAAATTTATAGAGATCCACCTCTCTCAGCACCCTAGGATTAAAGGCACGTGCAACCATGCCTGTCTGTCTGTCTCCTTTTCAGAGGCTAGAGGGAGGGTGCCTTACTAGGCTGGCCTCAAATTCCTGAGCTGAGAGGAATTTTTCTGCAGTGGCCACCTGTGTAACTCAGTCCATAATACATTTTCAGTACCAACAGATCCAAGCCATGAAGGTACAGTAGGAAAGGAGTTTGCAACTTCACTTTACAACATAATTTAAAACTCCAAAGAGACAGTGTTTAACAGAAGAACAGTAGTCATGAAAATGCAATATATAGTTAAGTGCATTTAATAGAAATATCAGTCATTACAGTTCCTTATTGCTGGTCACAAAAAGCATATATGTCTTTTGTAATCAAAGTAATTTTTATCATGCAAAAGGTATTTTTATTATATTCATATGAACAGATTAGATTTGAAAACAAGTTTATACAGACTTCAAAAGGCATGTTAGGCCCAAAAGAAACATGGAGTTTATTTAAATACTACTAAAATGACATGGATGCCGCTGGGCATACTCACATTCACAGTTTAGGAAGATCGACAACCTCACCTTCTAGAGTCAGCTCTGAGAGAGATGCGTTTTCATCAGCACACTCACTCGCTAGGTCTGTCTAACACAGGCGGAGCGAACAGAGACAAAGACAGCTTTAAGAGGACAAACTCGACATGTCAGCAGCAAATTTCAGCCAAACCAAATTGGAAACCAATATTCATAGTGACTAAAGGACAGTTTCTAGCTGAGACTGAAAACTGGAGAATAAACTGTAAGCTTAATACTCCAGACAGTACTCTGTGGTTACTTATTAACAAATTACATATTAAAATATAATACCCAAATTTGATTTAAGAGCACAATTTTAATCTAGTCAATATAGTATTTCCAGAGACATAAGGACAGAGACACTGGCCCGGCTAGGCTTATTCAGCAGTAGTGAGCCTGAACCCTCTGGGGTCATGCTTAGGAAATAAGTCTCCCTGAACAATACTGGAAGCACCAGGTTCACATGTGGATTTAATGCTGAGTAAGACAGTCACTGTTTCGAGATGTAGGGATTCTCAAACCGACTCATGGCTTAGGAGTAGTGGCGGCACACAGCCTGGGACACTATAGAAACACACCAGCTGAGGTGGGCCCACCTATTCAGTCAGTGCCACATCACCAGGACTAGGGCCAAGTTTGAAAATAACAAATGGGAGAGGGGCCTTATTTTAAAGCAACTGACTGAATTACAATTTAACTTAGCCTCATAATTAACCATAGCATATTTGCTTCATAATCCTTTAATAAACACGGCAACCTTACCAAAAAGCATTTCCTCAATCTTGAAACATTATTTTAAAAGATTAATTCCCCAGTTGGTATGGTACCAAAATTTAGTTTAACATCAAAATTCACAGTACTACTTAGAAACCAGTGTCTCCTGGGGTTCCAAGTGCAGGAATGAACTGTTTCCTCTGTGGACGGAGATCACAGAGCCTGTGAGGCCACGTGCTGGGTTAGAGGGCCCTGGACAATTGGTACCATTGCTTCAAGCTGTTTCCTTTTACTATAGGATGAGATTCTAAATACGTGGGCTATACATATATACACTCATCAGGGGATGGGAACAGATATGCACACTTCCTCATCAAATAATGATAACCACTTTTTCCCAAAGGAATTGCGTTGAGTCACTAAAGAACCTTCCTTCTGTCGCTCTATCGCAGTCCAGACCAGCTATGCAGATAGGACGCCCATCCAGAGGAACGAGAAGCACTTTCTTCCTCACCTTTGGAAGATTAAAAGGAGAAATTATTAAATCTTATCAATGTGAAAACTAAATATGGAATCACTAGATAGTATAAGCAAATATTATCTATTTCATTGATTACAGGCACTATAAAAGACACATTATTATTTGGAATTTCTTTTTTTTAAAAGATTTATTTATTTATTATATGTAAGTACACTGTAGCTGTCTTCAGACACACCAGAAGCGGGCGTCAGATCTCATTACGGATGGTTGTGAGCCACCACCATGTGGTTGCTGGGATTTGAACTCAGGACCTTCGGAAGATCAGTAGGTGTTCTTAACTACTGAGCCATCTCTCCAGCCCTTATTTTGAATTTCTTAGGAACATGGTATTGGAAAGTATTGGAGGAAGCTTGGTGTGACAGGTATCTGAACAATACCACTGTTGATTTAGTATGGTCCTTTTTTTTTTTTTTTTTTTTAATTAACTTTTGTGAACAGAGGCAGACTTTTTTTTTTAAGTTTTACTTGAAATTTTTTGGGTTTGAATCTTTAATCTCTGTCCTCTGCTCCTTTTAGAACTTTTTTTTTTTTTTTTTGGTTTTTGAGACAGGGTATCCCTGGCTGTCCTGGAATTTACTCTGTAGACTAGGCTGGCCTTGAACTCAGAAATCTGCCTGTCTCCCAAGTGCTGGGATTAAAGGCATGTGCCACCACTGTCCAACTAGAACTTTTATCATCATTATTTTGTGTCTGAGAATTTCATTTCCATATATGCCTGTGCAACACCTGTAGAGGTCAGAAGAGGGCATCAGGGGCCCCTGTTACTATAGTTATAACTGGATATAAGCACCCTTGTGGGTGCTGGGAATTGAAGTCAGGTCCTCTGGAGAACAGCCAGTGCTCTTAACCACTGAGCCATCTCTTCAGCCTCTAAAACTTTATTGTTGTCAAATGATGCCATTTATGAAGTGTTTATGCTAAAATACATACAATTTCAGACTAACCCAGGTACCACTGACCAGCCATAATCTCTCCTTCCATTCTCTTCTCCATATGTTGTTTCTCTCGAATTTCCCTTTCTAATCTTGTCACAGCCTATGGGACTTTTCCTAGATGTTTATTAGATACTATCTTTCTCTAGGGGATCTGAGAAACGTTCCCAAGTCATTTGAAAGCATTTTTTTTTTCACACAGGAAAGTTTACTTTATAAAAAGTGACAACAAACAACAGCTGTCCTCTCCCAGACACAGAGTCTCCTGTATCTTAGACTGGCCAGCTGAGGGTGACCTTGAACCTCTTCTCCCTCCAAATCAAAGCTGTGATTAGAGGTATGTACCACATATTTAGGCATCAATGGGGATGGAACCCAGTGTTTGCATGCTTAGCAAACACTCTACAGAACTATGTCTCCAGTCCCTTGTTTTAACACTCTGAGCCAAAACAGGGAAAGGCCTTCACATGGAAGGACAGGACAGCAACTAAACACCTGTCCAGTGCTTTCCTTCGCTTTTCTGGGTCTGTCTGTCTCTCTCTCTCTCTTTCTCTCTCTCTCCTTCCTTCCTTCTTTCTAAAGATTTATTTATTTATTTATTTATTTATTTATTTATTTATTTATTTTATATCAGTACACTGTAGCTGTCTTCAGACACTCCAGAAGTGGGAGTCAGATCTCATTATAGATGGCTGTGAGCCACCATGTGGTTGCTGGGATTTGAACTCAGGACCTTCGGAAGAGCAGTCAGTGCTCTTAACTGCTGAGCCATCTCTCCAGTCCCCTATCACCAGTTTTATCTATTTCTTGATGCTCTATATGATTCCTTTTTACTTGTGTTTGGCTCATTTGTTCTGTCAACTGTATCTGTGTCAGTCATTAATCCATCATAGCTTTAACTTTGTGGGTTCTCATTTCCTATGTCAGTGAGAGAAACAACAAATAATTTGAAGACACTCAGGAAAACTCTTTAAAATAAACTTTAAGAGTTACACTTAAGTGCTGGTGAGATAGTTCAGTGGGTAAAAGAGCTTGCCTTACAAGCCCAATGACCTGAGTTCAACTCCTGGAACATAGCACAGAGGGCGAGAACTAGCTTCCAAAAGCTGTCCTTGGGCTTTCTGTGCACTGTGTATATATCTGCATATGCACGCACCTCCATGCAAGCCACAGGCTCCTGTGTTTGAGCCCGTGGTCTCCAGTTGGCAGCTCTGTTTAGGGAGGTTATAGAACCTTTAAGAGGTCTTGCTGGAGGAAGAATATTGCTGGTGGGGCTTTGACGTTTTATAGCCCGGCCCCAGTTCTTGCTCTGTCCCTCTGTTTCCAACTGCTAGGCTCGTCTCCTGCTCCTGCTCCTGCCTTCCCTGCTATGACGGACTGTTCCTCTCTGGAGCAATAAGTGAAAAGAGACCTTTTCTTTTTCCTTAAGTTACTTTTGGTTATGGTATTTATCATAGCAACTGAAAAAAAAGAAACTAAAACATAAACTTTTAAGAACTGGTGGTTTCCTGTTCATTCACAGCATTTAGAAACACATGCTTTAGAGTTCTAGGATCTGAGAACTTGCGTGTACATTCTTGTGAAACTATTTCAACTCTAAAATCTCTGAGATTAGTGTCTTTTAAGTTTGTTGATCAATGTAGAGGACACAAGCTCACAGATCTGCCCTAGAGAAGGCAGGAATATTAAGCATTTAGCTTGTCTCCTCTGTGGAAGGATGAACATAAATGTTTTCCACCCAGAAGGCTGGGAGTTGATGTTGTTAATGACCTGGTGACCTTTATTTTGAGCTTTGTTTCTCAGTCAATAGAAGCAATCTTTAGGGGAGATGTCACATGTATTTTGCAGCCTGATGACCTCTACTCTATCTCCTAGCCCCTTAAGCTATAGAATCCATCTTCATGGTAGAGGTCATATGTACTTTGCAAAAGAGTTTTGCTATAGTCACACCATAAGCTTTATTGTGCATTTGGGATTGAGACAATTTTTACCAGGAATTTTTTTCCCAAAACTGTAATGTACTGAAATACATCTCCAACTGCCTGGTGTCAGACACAGTGTGAAGCAACAGCAGCCGAATCACACTGAACTGAGATTCCTTCTTGCCTCTTGCAGTTCTTTTCTCTGCCAGCAGTGGAGCTTGCAGGGGCCCCTTGTACAAATCAAGGAATTCTAAACTTACAAATGGGAGATACTGAGTGATTGTAGTATTTTATATTAAGCATACTGGATAAATGATTGAGAATGTATTTTTACTAAAAGCTGCATTTGAGTGGATGAAAACACATTTCATTCCTGAAGTGTTGATAAATTTTATAATGAAGCACAGTGGTGCAGGCCTTTAATCCCAGCACCTGCGGGGGCAGAGGCAGGCAGGTCTCTAAGTCTGAGGCCAGTCTGGTCTAAAGAGTGAATTCCAGGATAGTCAGGGCTACAGAGAAACTCTGTGTCAAACAAAACACAACAAAACAAAACACAAAAACAAACCCCAAAAATATTATAATGAAAATGTAGGTTTAATTTGAGAGAATAAACTAGAACAGTACATAAAAGCTTAGTAGATAAAGGTGCCTGCTGCCAACCCTATGGTCTGAGTTAGATAGCAGGAATCCACATAATGGGAAGACAGGACCCAGGTTCCGAAACTATGCTTGAACTTCCACATGTGTGTCATGGCAAGCATGCACAGAACATATACCACAGATACACACAACAACAGATAAATAATACATAAATACGTGATATATTCTCATACTGAAACTTTTTGTTGTCTGAGATAGAGTCTGGTTATATAGCCCTTGTGGTTTGATATCCACTCTGTAGTCTGGGGTAAACACTCAAACTCTTGGTATCCTCTTGCCTCAGCCTTTGAATGGTGGGGTTACAGGTATATACTACTATGCTTGGCTTCATTTGGTTACTGTTAACAGTGGCTATGGCAATCTGTACTTTAGTTGGCAGAAATAAGAATACTGTAAGTACTAAGAACATTCTTCATTAGGACAACAGGTTACATGAAAACAGATTCAAAGGAACTACCAGAACTCATCATGAAGTAAATAACCCTGCCAAACATTAAGCCTGAATCTCACTAGTCCTCTTGATGAAGAACTCATGAGGTACATACAGCCCTAGACCACAAGCATCAGGCTGCTAAAAATGTAAAATCTTGGGTGAGGTCCAGCAGGTAAGTTTGACCAAGAATACCAAGTGCCTTAAAATCAAGGGCCATTCTGAACGTATTAGCTTATTTAGGATGTATAGGGGATGGAGGACCATGCTAGAGGGCATCAAAATGAGAACATCAGCCACTAGTTGGTATCTATACGTTTTAGGCCTAGTGCTGCAATGCTATAGTAAGTATACAACACACTCGTGAGGTGTTCTTGGTGCTCACTTTGCCCAGATCCACCTGGATATAATCAGAAAATTGCATATACACAGTATTTAAATAAGTGTAATGCTCCTATAAATACCAAATTCAAATGCTGGACTGCTATGGACAAATGATCAGTTTCTTCAATTCATAAATGGTATATTAAGTTAAAACATGACTTATTTTAACTCTGAGGGGATCAAAACAAACAAACGAACAAACAAATCCAAACAACTAGACCCTCACGACCCATCACTCAACTAAACCTGAAAAAATGCAACAGAACAAAGCTTGAAGGAGACCATCAACCAACGGCAGAGTAGACACTGATTTGCGATAACACCGTGGTCATGGCGTGGGAGGAGATTACAAGCCTCTAGTTCTACTTCTGTTAGAAAAACTGGCATATTCAATTCAGGTCTATCAACCACAGCATTTCAAAGGAGCCTACAGAGACACTGTTAACCTCACTGATGTGAACATTACAGTCACCATGGGATGGCACCTCAAGACTAGCCACAGACAAGAATTGGGTCACGTGACTGTTGTTCCTCTACTGTCAAGGAGTAGGAGTAGAGTCAGGGGAAGTGAGGGAGGAGGAAAACATGTGAACACACACTAAGAACAAAACATATCCAACTCAACCCCAGAATACAGATGTACTTTTCAGAGACAGGTCAGACTGTACTTTGGTGTGTATTGAACTCATTGATGTACTGCAACAGACTCAAGTGTTAAAGAGCCAGCTTTTCAACCCCAGTTATGTGTGTTACAAAAGTAATCCAAGTGAATAAAATTTAACAGAAAAAGGTTACAGGCACACATCAATTCTTATGCACGAGCCATGGTTAGTGCCCAGGATCGCACACCAGTGACTGCGTCCCATCACATACCTTGAGCAACTGTGGCAAGCTTTCCCTTTTCCTCAGGGCTGAGCTGCAGCATGGTGTCTATCACAGGCAGAAGCCTCTCTCTTTCACTACCCGGCTTCAGGAAAATGAACCGCAGCAAGACATTCTTCAAGTACTCCAGGTTAGCCACAGACTTCTCACGCTCTTGGTTTCTTTCCAGTCTTCTTATTTCACTCTTGAGAAGCTGGCGTTTAGAGGTTAGTTACCAGAGAGTGTGGGGATGCAAAATGAACACAAATATTCCCATCTTCTCCCCGAGCAATCCCTGCCCCATGAAAACAAAACTGGAGCGAAGACAAGCGTGAGAGCTACTAACTAACTCAGGGAGAGAGTAAACAGAGAAGCAGGTGACAGGTTTCTAAACACTGCCAGGGAGAAGCAGCGCAGAAGCACACAGTGTGAAGACAGAAATAGAGAGACATTCCTGCCCAAGCTCATACATCACAGAGAAGCTGGACACTGGCGAGGGACAGAAGCACTAAACCAACAACCAGAGCCACGAGCTGGGGCAAGTGCACTTCCTCCTTCCACTCTGGGGACATGTGCTTTGGGAGCACTCGGAGTCTGGGAGCAGGGGGGAAATCTGCAGCCTGCACTGACCCCTTCCCTCACCCCACTTGCAGAGGCAGGCTATCAGGATGTCCAGAGCAAATAGAACTTTATCAAAACAAGCTCAGATCAGGAACACTAAGAAGTACTAGACATTACAAAACAGTACCAGAAAAAATGGAGAGAGATAATTTGAAAAGTAGTAGGAAGTTAAAAAAACAAAAAACAAAGACAGGGCTGGAGAAGATGGCTCAGCGGTTAAGAGCACTGACTGCTCTTCCAGAGGTCCTGAGTTCAGTTCCCAGCAACCACATGGTGGCTCACAACCATCTGTAATGGGGATCTAATGCCCTCTTCTGGTGTGCCTGAAGTCAGCGACAGTGTACTCACCTACATGAAACAAACAAACAAACAAACCTTAAAAAACAAACAAAAACAAAAACAACTCCCCCTCAAAACCCAACCAAAATCCAATAACCCTGTTAATTTTTAAATTTGTGTATGTTGGGAGTAGAACGGGGTATGTTTCCGAGTGCAGGTACTCACTTAGGCCAGAGGCATGCGATCCTGGAATCAGAGCTACTGAAACTGCAAGACCAGTCCTTATGTTAACTACTGGGCTATCTTTCCAGTCCCTTTCCTGCCCATCTTTGAGGATAATTTGAACGTTTTTAAGTAAACTGTTATTTTGTGGTATAGAGAAGCTGGCCTACTCTCCTAAGATCCAGGAACACTTAAAAACCTGACAGAGGTGTAAGAAATATCCTAAGTGCAATACAAGTATTATATGATCTACAGAAGTGGAATTAGCCACTGGTGCTCGACATGATGGCGCTTGACAAAGTGGAAACCTATAGAGATGCAAAAGTATTTGGATGTCATCATAAATATAATTCAGTACAGAAACCAAGTGACCAGGACAGTTTCACATAGAGGAAGGGCACAAACACAGAGGCGGAAGCAGAAGCACACACGCTTGCTGCCAGGCAGCTCCAAGTTGCAGTTTTGCCCAACCATTTTTACAAGCTGCCATTGCTGCTTCCTGCCTGCCTCTGTCACCTCCCCTATAGTCATTCATTCATTTACTTTTTGGGACTAGGTCTCATTATGTAGCTGCAGCTGACCTGGAATTCTGGAATTTGTTATGTAGACCAGGCTGGCCTTAAAAATCAGTTGTCTGCCTGCTCTGACTCCCAAGTGCTGAATTAAAGGTGTGTGTAACTTCTATGTCTGACTCAGTTTCAGCTTTGTTCTCTTAAGGTTCTCTAGTCATTATAAAGATTAAATAATTCTTTTTGGAGGGGGGTGTGTTCAAGACATGGTTTCCCTGTGAAGTCCTGGCTGTCCTGGAACTAGCTCTATAGCCCAGGCTGGTCTTGAACTCACAGAGATCCACTTGCTTCTGTCTCCTGAGTGCTGGATCATTCTTAGAGGGAGAAAATATCTCATCTGAGCACTCTTTGTTGAAGTCCTACATGCTTGTAGTATTAGCACTCAGAGGTAGAGGTATGGTAATCAGATATGCAAAGCTACCTGTGGCTATATAACAAGTTCAAGATCAGCCCAGGGTTTGTTCTAAGAAACAGGAGAGAAGGAGAGGAAGAGTGAGTGAGAGAGAGACAGAAAGAGAGAGAGAGAGGGGGGGGAGAAGAGAGAGAGGGAAAGAGAAAGAGGAGTGGAGAGGGAGAGAAAGGGGGACACAGGAAAAGAGGAAAGGGGAAGGAGAACAGGGAAGAGATGGGGAGAAGAGGGAGGGAATGCCTTGAATTACTGGTGCTCCATTGTCCTTAGGATTCAAGGACATATGCTCATGTTTTATTTAACTCTATGAGGAACGACTGGGAAATGACTGCCCAATTGCTATGCTTTCTTAGAAAAAGTATGAATTAACAGTATTTAACAAATATAAAAGCAATAGCTCCTATCATGCGGAATCTAACATAACACAGATGCTATGGATGCATCTGAAAGGTGAGCTTGTAAATGCGGCACACATACACAAAAGGTTAGAGAAGCAACTGGCTCAGAGTGTTTCAGGGTAGCCAGCTTCTGCCCACACCTTAATTTGCTCCATAAGGATAGCGTTGGTAGCCTCTGTCTCCCGAAGCAGGCCGTTTAAGTGATCTGCACTCTTCGTGGTGGAGCTGAGCTTCTCAGCTAATTCTTCTTTGGTAAATTCATTATGCCACAAGGAGGTCTCTGCAAGGCGTTCTAAAAATTAATTTTAAAAATCAGAGATTACAGATGCTAAATAAAAAACTGAAATGTCTTACTTTGTAACATGTACGGTCCTTGTTATTTGTCTACATGACATACACCAGCGCAAATGATGCTAGCTGAAGGCAGCACCAGTAAGACTGAATTTCTGCTGCAGGACAAATACGTTTTGGAGTACAGGCTCTGTCAGCCGCTCACAGGTTAGGCTTTGTGCAATTTTTTGGGGGTGTGTGTGACTGTGCCCTGGACTTTAATCCAGGGCCTCATGGACACTAGGGAGCACTGAGTTCCCAGTAAGAGGTATTACTGGGACATGGGGCACAGTGGAGTGAAGTTAGGTCACAGGAGGTGTGCCTTTGACAGGAAACTGGAGTCTGGTCCATTCCTGTCTTCTTGGCTTCCATAAGGTGCTCCACCATTACATTCTGTCTTGCCAGTGTCAATGGTAGGGCCTAGTGACCATGGGCTGAAACTGTAAACTAAGACCAATCCTTTAATCCCAGCACTCGGGAGGCAGAGGCAGGTGATTTCTGAGTTCGAGGCCAGCTTGGTCTACAGAGTGAGTTCCAGGACAGCCAGGGCTACATAGAGAAACCCTGTCTTGAAAAAGCAAAAAAAAAAAAAAAGAGAATCCTCCTGAATTATGAGCAGTAATATTCATTACACACAAGAACAAGGAAGCATACTAAAACTATACTGTATTTATCAGAGCAAATTTACCAATATTTCACTGTAAGGAATAAACTGAAACAGTTCCTTGGAGGGTAAGGGTTCATTTACTGTCTGATAACATTAAAGGACTTCTTAATGACTTCTAGAACTTGTAGTGACTTCATCACGCACTTCTGGCTCAGGCCTATGCTTGTGTTAGTGTGTTTTTGTTTTTTTAAATTTTTTTTGAGACAGGGTTTCTCTGTGTATTCCTCTGACTGTCCTGGAACTCACTCTAGACTCAGAGATCCACCTGCCTCTGCCTCCCAAGTACTGAGATTACAGGTGTGTGCCACCACTGACTGCCTGGCTATGTTTTTAATTTTTAAAGAGATCGGTTTTATACTGTAGTATCTTTACTGAAATAGCTCAAAAACCACATAAAAATCAGAGTAGTATTTATCAAACAAGAAGCCAAGGTAAAAATGATACAAAACCAAGAACCATTCACGGAAGACAACCTACCAAGCTTGGTGTCAGGAGAGCTAAGGAGCTGCTCTAAGGACTGAATGTGTGTGCCTGCCGACGACACAGACTCGCTGTCAGTTGTCTCCATGCCCTCCCCCTCCTCGCGGGCCACAGTGTGCATGTCCAGAAGGGGGAGGTCTGTGGTTCTTCTTTCTCGGAGGCTTTTCGAAGGTTGATGGGAAGAAGCAGGGCCTAGGAAATATTTCAAGGGGTAAGTGAGATTGTTAAGAACCAGTGGATTGACCCCAACACTTCTTTAATAAAGTTAAAGAAATTCAACAAACAGAAGCTAAACAAATGGTGTCTGAAGAAAGGATGTACATGGTTAGATACATTTAGTCACTTGACATTGAGCTATGCTAATCATCCAACAGAAACGATATGCATTGCTACTTGCTGCCTATGATGAACAGTTGGCTTATTCTGCATGACGCCCCCATCCTTCCTACATGCTGCAGTGTGCTGACAGTCTCCGTTGCTGCCTTACACTGTCATCACAGTTGGTACTTAGTGTTGCCTGCTACATCTACAGTGTTAAGATAACAGAGCCCAGAGTTCAGTGTAGGGAACCATCAGTTACCATAGAATTCTTGAGCACATGTCTTTAATCCTAACATTTAGTGGACATAGTGAGTTCCAGGCCAGCCAGGGCTACATAGTATGATTTTTATCTCAAAAAAGGAAGAAAGGATTTCTTGCTTACTAATAACAAACACTTATATAGACTTGTGAAGCTCATAAGACATTTCCAAATGCATTGCTTGATTAATGAGGAATTAACTCTATGCAAGGTCTCATACCTTAACCCAGATATTTTTTAAGTTTCAAAGTTCATTTCTTTTCACACATACATACAGACACACACACACACACACACACACACACACACACACACACACACACACACTGTAGTTGTCTTTAGACACACCAGAAAAGGGCATCAGATCCCTTTATAGATGGTTGTGAGCCACCATGTGGTTGCTGGGAATTGAACTCAGGACCTCTGGAAGAGCAGTCAATGCTCTTAGCTGCTGAGCCAGCTCTCCAGCCCAGTTTATTTATTTTCAATACCGTCTTTCAATAACTGTCTTCCCAGTCCTTTAAAGCTCAGCTAGTCTCTGGCTGCCTGTGCCTGTCTGGAGCATTTTCTTGAGTTTCTGACATTTTTACCAACTGCTTATTACACTGCTGATTCCTAAATTACGACCACTTTGTACAACCTGTTTTTCTTTGGCTGATCATTTCCTTTAAAACTCTTGGTATAAGCTACATTCTCCTAAGGTCAGCTTTTGACTTTAAGTGACCTGTGCCTGCCAATCCTCCATAACATTTTCTATGAGAAATGAAGTACCATGAACACAGGACTGAAACATCACTGTCACAACTGACATTCTCTTGGCCTTTTCTAGAAGCAGAATAGAAGACGTGGAAGTGGCGATTCTACCTCACTAAAGTCTGAGGGAAGACGCTGCACTGGTAAAAACTCGACAAGTACGGGTTATAAGTCCCTAGCTCTGCCCAAAGCTTCCAACCAAGAACACATGCATCTGAAGTCAATAGATGACAGAATTAGAACTCATGCCAACAGACTGATAGGTGTATGTATAAGCCAAACAAAAAATAAATGCATTACACAGAGGGTAACACAATTATGAACATCAGTGGTCTAAGAAGTTGCATAGGCTGCTCTAAGTATAATCAAGAAGGGTTTATATGACTCAGGTTTATTTCCAGTAAGCAAATCCATAATTCATTAATCACAGAATCGACACAAGTCGGTACTCAGTAATCTTTTCCTTTAAGTTTTACATGTTTTTAATTATTACTATTACTGTTTTTATTTTTGGTCTTTGGGCGTTTTGCACGTATGACTGTATATCATGTGCAGGCAGTGCTCTCAGAGGTGGAAGAGGCCACTGAATTCCCTGTGACTGGAGTTAGAGACAGATGTGAACCACTATGTGGGTGCTGAGGACCAAACCCAGAATTGCTGGAATTGCAGCAAGTACTGGTAACCATTGATTCATCCAATATTTTACTTTCTTATCAATTTGTGAATGATGCTCTTATGTGATATGTCAGAACACAAAAAGGTCACCCTCCCACACAGTCACACATACTTCTTGTGGATGGCTCACTCTTGAGCTGGAAGAGCTGAGCTTCCAGCTTGGAGAGCTGGTGCTGCAGAGTCTCCACTGTCTTTCTGTGCTCATCCTGCAAGTGTCGAACTTGGTCTCGGAAGCTGGTACGGAGTGCTTCATTCTGGGATGTTAGCTGACACATTGTCTGCGAGTGCTCAGACTTCATCATGGTGTTCTCAGATTGAACTGAACATAGCCTGAAGGTGAGAAGAGCTAAGTTTGTATGAGAGTGCTACACAGCAATGGACTACACTTGCTGAAGCAGCCTGTCAGCTGGATGCTCTGGGTTCAGTGCCCAGCACCATAGAAACTGGACACATTAGTACATCCTTGCAATCTCAGCACATAGGGGTGGGGCCAAGAGGATCAGAACGTCACCCTCTTTTACATAATGAGTAAGACTAGCCTGGGAGATGGAAAGCCCTGTTACACTTTTAAACACACACTTTAACACAAACACATACACACACACACACACACACACACACACACACACACACACACACACAATATTATTCTATTGTTATGTGATTTTATATAGGCAGCTCATATAAGATTCATCTACCTATTCCATACTACCTTGAACATGAGAAAAGGATACTTTTCATAAAGAACTCAAGGACTCAAAGGAAAATATTCATTTTTGAGTGAACTAGCATGAATCACATAGACACAAAGACCTGAT
Organism: Mus musculus; assembly: GCF_000001635.26. NCBI lineage: Eukaryota > Metazoa > Chordata > Mammalia > Rodentia > Muridae > Mus > Mus musculus. Next base: position 110,708 of record NW_012132907.1, on the reverse strand, counting down.
TTATTACAGCTAGTTCTAACTTTTCCAGCACATCAGATTTGCTGGTTTACCTTGTAAAACACTAACACCTAGTGTCCATACTCCTGCTGCTGACTCTGAGGTAGTGGGGTCCTGGGAATTAGCTACTAGCAGCAGTCCTCCACTTGGGTTTGAAACAGTCAGGGCGACAACAGTGAGCAGACCTTCACTTGGGGAGCAACTACTTTATTAATTAATTAAAGTTTATTCTTTTTATTATTATGGTGTGTGAGTGAATGATGGGTGTGTTATGGCCATATACATGGCAGAAGTCAGAAGACAAGTTTGTAGTCACTTCTCTTCCTTCTTCCACTTGTTCATGGGCAGCAGGGGCTGAATTCATGACCCCAGGCTTGCTCAGCAAGGGTCTCCCTGTTTAGCCATCTCAGCAGCCTGAGCAACAATTTTTTAAAACAGTTTATTTGTATCTTTGTTATTTTATGTTTGGTTTTAGCAAACCTCAACTCGAAAACATGAATAAATTTCCAGAAATATTTGCTCATAAGAATTAGAAGCAATTAGAAGCCAGTTAAATCTGCCCTCTCCTGGGTCTCATGCTTGCCAGTCTCTAACCTGATTCCAGTGTTAAATGAACATTCTTACCTATTGGGAGTATAATGTATTAAAATAAAATTTTCTGTCATAATTTTATACACCATATTAAATTAAAATGGATTTAGTGGCTAAAGAAAAAAATAAAAAAATCATTGATCTTTTTCTTTTCTCTTCTTTCCTTTCCTTTCCCCCCACCCCCCTTTTCAAAGACAGGGCCTTATAATACAGTTTGAGATGGACTTAAACTTGTTATGTAGCCCTAGTCCTGAGCCTGAATGCTGAGACTACATGTATGTGCCACCATGCCTGGCTTTAGCAAAAGGGGTCTCAATGACCAAGTTCATAGTGACTAGTAAAACACTGTACATAGTGTTTTGCAAGCATTTTGTTCATGATAGTTACAAGAACATAAAGGAGAAATCATCATCAGTTACAACAGCTTCCTGATGGCTGAGACACAGCTCGGAAGCATAGCACTTGCCTGTGTTCAATGTCTGCCATTATACCAGGAGTACTTGGTAGTAGCCTCCAGGTGCTATCCACAATGGATTTATCACAAGCTAGCTGCCTGCAAGCTCCTCACATGCAACTGGAAATCCAGTCCCGACAGAAGCTTATCATTCTGTCCCAGTTGTGACTCGGGTGTTTATATTAGTTGGGCTCTGTAGGTTGTATAAACATTGGTTGGCCTCATTAGTGAATAATTACTTTAATTCCTCTTTACAGCAATAAAGAAAATGCTTTTTAAAATTTGACAGTTGGGTTGGAAAGCTTTTTTTTTTTTTAAATAAAGTTCCTGATTATAAAGGCTGTAGGCAAGGTGCAATATCAGATGTTAGTTGTTCTCAAAAATGCTTAAGATAAAAACAGTCTGAAGGGAAGTTTGCTAGTAGGTAAGGCAGAGTTCTCAAGCCTCTATAAGCTCTTACTCCTGACTGCAATCCAAGGGGGGGGCGGGGGGCACAGCAGAGTGCCAGGCTGCTTGCCTGCTACCAATGGCACTTGCTGCTGCTGCTGGCAGCCTTACTTTTCCCGAAGTTCTGCCTCTTTGGTCACAGTTTCCTGCAGCATCCGGTTGTGCCTCTCTAGCAGAGTGTCGTGCTCAGCCTGCAGGGTCTGGTACTCCGATACACTGATTTGTAAGCTATTTTGGCTGTCCTGTAACTTGATTTTCAGTTGGTCAATCAGCATTTCCAGGTGTTCCCTAAAACAGAAATAGTTTAACAACATTTATGAAAGAGGTAAACTCATTTTGTGGCCTCAAATATGTTTGCTGTTTCAGTGTCAGACTCTTGGTGACTGGGCATGATTCTAAAGAATACATACTCACAAGAATTACAATAGTTAAAAAATGTTATATTGACATGGCAAGTATCAGGCACTACAGATTTACAAAAAGATGTTTCTGGAGTTTAGCCTATATAGCTATGGTTGGCCTGATACTTGCTACAGAGCACAAACTGGCTTTGAACTAGCTGCAGCCTTCCTGACTCAGCTTCCTCACTGCTGGGATCACGAAGCTTGGGTTTGTCTGGGTTTGGTATTTCATACTGAAATGGAACAGGGCATCATGTCGTATCAGACTAGACTACATTGTATGTTTAGGGTTATATTAGTTAGAAAAGAGCCTCACACACTTGTAAGAGAGTGGGTCTGAGAGTGACATGTGAAGTTAAAATACAGTGAAAGGCAATACCTGAAGAAAAGGGATGAGTCTGTTTAGAATTAGAGTAAAATCTTGGTGGAAATAATGAAAACCCTCAATTCTTCTCTAATGCATACATTATTAGTTCCTTAAAAGATGTATAAGAAATGGACATTATTTAAGGTGACAATTCTCACCCATAAGAAGCTCTAATTTAAAAAAAATCACAGAAGTAGGTTAAGAAAAAGTATGTAAAACACTGGAAGGAACTTAAAAAAATCACACCGAAGTAATGTGAATTTGATTCAGGTATGCTCACATTGGCTCTTAACAAGTGATGATAGTTACTGAAAGATATTTATAATAGCTATGGGTAGAGAAAATATCTTAGTAGATTCTTAAACAAAAACTAACAAAAGCATACACATAAGCATGCAAACATGCAAACATTACAGGACTATGAGCCCTGTTTAGAACCTTAGAAACAGGAATAAAACTATAAATAACTGACCTCTATTACAAAATCAAAATGGACTTGCACAGGATGTCTGAACCCTCTCCCCTCCCCCTCATCTCTTCCTGAGACAGGGTTTCTCTGCGCAGCCCTGGCTGTCCTGGAACTCACTCTGTAGCCTAGGCTGGCCTTGATCTCTCAGAGATCCCCTTCCTCTGCCTCCCGAGTGCTGGCTTAAATGGTGTGTGCCAACCCAGCTCATTCTCTTGTTCCTGGGATATTTTTGAACAATTTAGGAAATGGATCTGGATGCTAATTTTAAACTGACATTAACATAGCATTCAAATCAAATGGAGGTGGTCATAAATAGCATAATGTACATTTAATTTTAGTGCCTAAATCTCTGCTATGTTTGGATTTTATTGAGACAAGAGGTTATAGTTTAGAGACTGGATTCTGGCTTTAACATTCTTTAGAGTTTGTAATAATGCCTGTGCTGTATCCTTCCCTAATTGTCTGAGAATTAGGTGACACCAAGAATTTCTCTGCTCCCTGGTAACCTAAAATTCTAGTCAAAAGCAATCAAAACAGGGATTTTAACAACTTTGGGAAGAACCTGTGTTTATATGGGGAAAAACCTTAGAATTTACCTTTCTTGTTTAGCTCCCTCAGTTTCAACCTGAGACACAGATTTATTTTTCTGTTGCTTTAGAACGTTATGAACTCGGACTTTGTAGCTCTCAAATTCAGAGGTGACAGCAGCTTGTTCTGCCTATAACATTTAAAAGAGAGAAAATTGTCACTGCAACATGATCCTCCTATGTACTTTCAGAGGTTAATGAAGTAAAAAAAAATTTGTGAAAATGAATAAACAGCTTATTATTCATTTTAGTCTTTAGTAACATTACTAAAAGTTAGTTCCGGGGCTAGGTACTGCTCCTCTCCCTGCAATCTCAGTAGGCAGGAGGATTGCAGAGTTTGAGGCCAGCCTGGGATATACTATGACTTCCAAGTCAGTATAGGATATAGAGTAATTCCCTGTCTCATAAAACAAACAACAAACCAAAACCCCAAACAGTACAAAAGAAACCCAGTCCTGCTGGCCTGACCTCTTTTAAAACTCTCGATTTCATGTTTTTGCCACTCATAAATTTTATACTGACACTCTTTGCTTCTATTACTTTAGAAAAAAAATTTAAACCTATGATATGTTCTCTTTTTATAAACAGAAACAACTGATTCTCAAAGACAGATTGATTTGAACGTCACTTTCAATACACAGCGGTAGAAGTTTAATTGTGTGTTTTGGAAGTGGACTGTTGAATCCCACACTACTGTCACATTCACTTAGGTAAGAGAGATACTTCTAATGAAGCCACAGTAAGTAACTAGATGCTTTCTATGTTGACACCAGGGAAGCAGGCCCATCCTATTAGAATGTCATAATTATTTAAACCTCAGAAAAATCTGCAGTGCTCTCCAAAAATAAATGTCACAATTTTACACATACTCATGGTTAAACATAAATAAATGTAAGGTAATTGTACTCATATTTTTCACTTTAGAAAAAACTAAAACCAAAACCAAAACCCAAACCCAAAACCCAAAACCCAAACCAAAACCGCTGTCAAGAGCTGGGGTGATGGCTCAAGGACTAAAAGTACTAACAGTGCAACTCTGAAAAACCCACGTTTGAGCCCTGAAGCCCACGGTCTATTTTTGTTTGTTTGTTTGTATTTTTGTTTTTAAAAGCCAGATGAGAAGGTGTGCATTTACTTTTCCTGTACTCCCATGGTAAGTAAGGAGGCAGAGACAGGAGAACTGCATGGGGCAGCTGGCCCTGAGTATACAGTGCAGCAGCAGAAACAAGACATTGTCTCAACAAGGTACAAGGGGAGAGCCTTCTCCTGATGACTGACCTCTGACCCCCACACATTCATGGTGGTTCCCATGTGCTCACACTCAACACATATAAAGAAATACTATCCCTGTGATGTTGGAGGGGCCATGTGGTTGGATTTAGGGTGGATAAGGGGAGGTGGGTGTGCATCTGCTAATTACAGAACACTGCTAGGGAATAGCCTAGAGTACTAGAACCCCATGGGTTCAGCCCTGAAGGACACACCTTGGCAGCGCGACTCTCCTCCTGCAGGGCCACCACCCTCTGCTGGTATGCACTCAGTGTGCGCTGGTGCTGTTCCGCAGAAGTCTTCAGATGCTCATGGATTTTGTGTTTCTCAGATGTCATCTCAGCCAGCTGAATCTGCAGAGACACAACACGTAATAGTGGATTATTTTCAGATATGAGTAGAACATTTTTTTACTAGTAGGCGGATTTATTTTATTTTTGTTGGTTTTTTTGAGACAGGGTTTCTCTGTATAGCCCTGGCTATCCTGGGACCCACTTTGTAGACCAGACTGGCCTTGAACTCAGAAATCTGCCTGCCTCTGCCTCCTGAGTGCTGGGATTAAAGGTGTACATCACCACTGACCTACTGAATTATTTTTTTTAAAATCAGAATCTGAATAATTTAAGACTAAATATTTACTGTTTAATTAAATACCATTAGACATTATATATATATAGAATACAGCAAGTATAAAACCAGCTTGCTTCTTGCAACTGTCTTTTCAGTCAGAGGTAGAGATGAAGTTTTTGGTCATGTTTATTTTATTTGTGCTGTTCTAGACTGTTATTCCCTCAAAAGCATGATAGTCGCTAGCCTGAATTGTGTAGTATTACAAGACTTTACTGCTTCTGCTTCAGCAAAGTACTGAGCATTCTTCTTAAGAACCCCTAAATAGAAAAAAAATCTAAAATGAATTTTTTTCTGAAACAAACAAACAAACAAACAAACCAAAAACAAAACCCAAAACCCATTTCTATCAATTTTTATATGTATAGATGTTTTGCCTGTGTGGCATGTTTATGTACCACATGTGTGCCTGGTGCCCTTAGGGGTCACCAGAAAGTATCAGATTTCTGGGATGGTGTGTGTGTGTGTGTGTGTGTGTGTGTGTGTGTGTGTGTGTGTAATGGACGGCTGTGAGCCACCACGTGGGGCGCTGTGACTTGAACCTGGGTTCCCTGCTGGAGCAGTGACCGTCTTCACTGCAGAGCCAGCTCTCTGGACCATCTAATTGGTAACTTACTTCTACATGGCAAAAGCTTTTCAAAAAATTAAAAATCTTACTTTATAGACTTCTACTTGCTGCTGGCTTGCTTCCAGCTCACCCTTTAAAGATGCCTGGAGTAGTAAGTGATCGGTTTCCTGCAGAAAGAGAGCCATGGTTAAGTTAAACACTAAAGAGACTTATAACCATGAGTGAGCACTAAAAGGGTACCGAGAAATGAATATACCGCTTGCTTTGCATCTGCCAGCTCCTTTTTGGTTTTCACAAGCAGCTGCTTGATTTTAGTGTTCTTTTCTTCATAGTGCTGTACTGACGACTGCAGTGAAGCTAGCCCATGAAGGAATTCCAGCAGAAAGAGATAAGATTTTTATTAGTGAACATAAAACACAAATGATAATTTTTTTCTTCATATTAATGTACCAGAAACTCATTTTAGTTCTTCATCTGGATTTTTCAAATATATCCAACAATGCATTCCTCCATGCCAATCACCCACCTCAAACACTTATGAACACAGAGCCAATCTTACTGCACCTTGACAGATTCAAAACAATGCAGTTCATAGGATAGTTTTCTGAATATAGTTTAAAACAGAACACAGAGAGGCTCCTTCATTCACACATGATCTACTACTGCCCCGAGGAACCATCACAAGCTTATAAGTGTAGCTTATAAAGCCAATATATTTACTGCTTGGCCCAAGTAGTAAATAAATGTGCAAACCTCTGATTTACTCTAAAACTCTACTGGATAATTTTAAAGCAAATCTGTTCATTTGTAAATATTTAAGTATGTATCACTAAATACAGGCATACTTATATTTAGTATACATTTGAAGTAGTACTTTTTAAAAGTTCTTCAAAAAAGGTAGGTGTGGTAGTGTATACCTATAATCTCAGCAGTTGGCAGGCAGAGGCAAGACCATGAGTTTAAGGCCAGCCTGCCAACTCTGTCTCAATGAAACAAAACAAAAGAAAAAGCACAGTTGTAAAACACAGAAGGTGTATACCTGAGGTTAGCTTTTATGATACCAAGTAAGAGGCAATACTTTTTTTTTTTTTTTTTTTTTTTTTTTTTTTTTTTTTTTTTTTTGTGGCAGGACTGTTAATGAAAGTGCTCACTAGGAAACAAATCAAAATATATTAAAGGCAAAAACCATTCTTGTTAACAGAGGTCAAGAACAAAAAGCACATATTAAGCGGTTTCTGTCCACAGTAAGTGTGCTGACTGTGTAGAGTGAGTGGGATAAATCAGGCTATAACCTGCTAGGAAACAAGCTAAGGAGAGATGACACAGATCTTGTGCTCTGAAGCCACAGATACCGACTAGTTGGTCCCTCTCACTTTTAGATTAGCACTTCATAGACAAAGCAAACAGATCATTAGTTGGTAAACAGAGATGGGAGTTGCTACAGTAAACCCTGCTCAGCTGTCTTCTGACAACCATTTGCTCAGTTCCGAAAGTATTTTATAAAGCACAGATAACACAGGAAGCCTTGATATGTAGGTGACACGAAGTTCCTGAGGTCAAAGAACAGAGAATGAAATGGGGAGACGACAATTTACAAGACGATGTAAAGCCATGTCTACATGCTACATGAAACACAAAAGGCTAGAAAGCTTCATAGGACAAGCAGCACTTAAGATTAGAAGGATCCCATGGGCACTCAAGAGTGGACAGGAAAGGGAGAAGTACAGGAACAAGACTGATACCTGGGTAAAATCACATGCAGACAAGTGTCTAGTCCTTTACTGTGAGAGAGGACTGAGAAAGCCGCCCACGTGGTTGTGCCCTATCCCTCCTTCTGAGGCTTCCTTCTCTGCCATGACTCCAGCGTGTGAGCATGTTTTTGTGCATCTTTTGGCATCTGTGACGCTTTCTGAAACATTTACGGATAAAGAGACACAGGAAGCTCCGCAGGTGTTGGCCTTTGTCTGATTTTACTGTGTGGCCGACCTTAGTGTCTCCTTCCTCCTCCTCTTCACTTATGTGTCGGAAGCCACTGCTTGGTAGCTGCTGCACAGGACTTTATGGAACTTCTGCTTCCGGCCATGAGAGCCATAGGGTTTAGACTTAAACTTTGCTGTCATATACAATTGAATAACTGAATAATAACAACACCTTTCCTTCCCTGACATGTGAACAATAAGTAGCAGAGGACTGTGATGGCTAAGATGGCAAACAAAGGTGGTGAGTGTGAGCCATGCTTCCTGTTCTGGCTCTCTGCACGGCAGTATCTTTTTTTTTTTTGTCTTTTTGTTTTTTTTCGAGACAGGGTTTCTCTGTGTATCCCTGGCTGGCCTCAAACTCAGAAATCCGCCTGCCTCTGCCTCCCAAGTGCTGGGATTAAAGGCGTGCGCCACCACCGCCCGGCCTGCATGGGAGTATTTTATCGAATACGTGTAAGGGTGAAAACAGTTGTTGGTCTAGCTGAGATATATAAAACTTCAAGGAGAAAAACAATGAGCAGTGCTGTAATGTGAACGCCTTACATTTCACACAGGATGATGACCATTAGCTACCAGTCAGGGTGGGAAACCCTTTGTAAAGAAATGCACAGGGATTGAGAAGGAGAACATGACGCACAGCTAGGAGAAAAGGAAGGAAGAGAAACAGACAGATACCTGATAGAACTAATGAATTATCGAGCATGGACATTAAATAGGTACTATATGTATTCAAAGAAACATTAACATAATAGAAGAATTTAAAAAAGGAAAGCAACAGAACTTTAGAGATAGAAATCACATTCACTATCTAAAGGGAAAATTTTACCACATGGGATTAACAGATTAGAGACTGTGGATTAGTGAGGATCGTCCAGAGACTCCATTCCATGAGGAGGCATTTGCTACTGCAATGTAACCGAAGATAAACTAAAGATGTAACTAAAACTCCAACTTACCAAGGTGGAAGTACAGCAAATTATTAAACGGGCTAAAAGGCTTTCCCAAGACAAGGACCCTACAAAGGCACACACTTCATAGGCAATCACCCTAAAAATGGCTCAAATATTTCAGCAGATGAGACTTAGTTTGGAGGGAAAAGCAAGACCCAATTATAAAGCTATTTAAAAGGCCATGGAAGCCGGAGCACTGCTCAGTGGTTAAGGGCAAGTACTGCTCTTTCAAAGGCCTGGAGTTGGGTTTACAACTCCTTGTAACTCCAGCCTCCAGGGGATCTGACTCCTGCCTACTGTGGCCTACTGTGGCACCTGCACTCACATGCTTATATTCATAGATAGAAAACTAAACACACACACACACACACACTCACACACACACACACACACTCACACACACTCACACACACACACACACTGTAATAGATAAGTAACACATAAGGGTTAGGGATTTAGCTCAGTCTCTGGGTTCAGCCCTCAGCCCTAGGGGTTGCAAGAGAGAACACACCACTTGCTTAGGTTACAAGGCAAATGTCAATAATAATCAAAAGGCTGCAGTTGTGTAAGTATTAGTAAATCCTGGGGCTAGAAAAGAACATTCACAGTAAGAGTGACCAAATCATTAGGAATGTGCAAGAATTCTAAGTGTGAATGCAGCCAATACTAGACTTTCTAAATAAATGAAACAAAATGTGGCAGAACTGAAAAGACAAAAAGGGATTGAGAATTATGGTTTGAGATTTTACATAGCTCTCTTAGTACATGGTAGGGATGAGAGAAAAATCATTATGCCTTGAAGATCAGGTGACCCGAATCCATCCACCAACTGACAAGACTATCTGATCTCTACTCACTATTACACAGTAACACTGTTGTCAAGTACACTAAGAAAATTCACTCAGACATCACATAAACTCAATACATTGAACAGGACCGGAAACCACGAAGTGCTGTAACCACAAATGACTTAACGTAGAACTCACTAAAAATACTTGAAAAGAATTCTTTCAATATTTAGAAAGTAAGTAACATGTGACTTGAGGGGTCAAAGGAGCAATCGCTAAAGGAATCTTATTTTTGAAATTACTCAAACCAAGAAAATCAGCCACTCAGGGGCGCTTAAACGGGACATTACAGTGTTTAATGATAATGTTAAAACATATTTTGTGGGTAAAATCCATATAATCACCTTAAAGAGGAATACTTCATGACTATTTAAATTTTCCAATTTTTTACTAACCAATAAACTGTAAACAGACATTACTGGTACCTTGCAGCAAGCACTATGTGGATTTTTAACCTCTTAATGACAGATGGCTTGACCTGCCTCTGGCCCTCAACATTGTCACATGTGCTGGTGATTAAACCTGTATGAATGGCTTTAATCCCAGCACTTAGGAGACAGGGGCAGGCAGATCTCTGTAGCTTAGTTCTGGGCCAGCAGAGACTACACATGCCTGTAGACTCTTGTCTATAAAAAAAAACCAAGTTGGCAGAGGGAGAGTCAGGGGAGGGGGCAGGGCAGATAGGGCAGGGCAGGCAGGCAGACAGGCAGGCAGGCAGGCAGGCAGGCAGGCAGGCAGGCAGAGCAGGTAGGTAGGCAGGGCAGATAGGGCAGGGCAGGCAGGCAGGCAGACAGGCAGGCAGGCAGGCAGGCAGGCAGGGCAGGGCAGGCAGGCAGGCAGGCAGGCAGGCAGGGCAGGCAGGCAGGCAGGCAGGCAGGCAGGCAGACAGGCAGGCAGGCAGGCAGGCAGGCAGGCAGGCAGGCTTGTATGAATGCAAGAATCATGCTGTTCTCTTTATCATGTTCTGAGGCAGCTATAAAGTAAAGTAAATTGTTTTACTCACTTATTTCTTCTTGTAGGGTTTCTTGTTTCTCTTTCTGAATTTTCATTTCTTGCTCCAAATCTTCTATTGTACTGTTTTTATTTGTTAACTTTTGATTTAGTTCTTTCATCAAACGTTCGTAATCTGCTATTTCCATATTCATCAATGTGGTCTGTTGGGCATCCTGCATGTTTTATAAAAGACTTACATATTACTAGGGCAACTCGTCTTTGGAACTGCTTTAACCACGCCACAGGAACAAGCAGGTTTTACTATGTTCTCCTGAAGCATGGACATAAGATAATGAGGAAACGAAAGCTCAACAGTCACAGTTCTAATTCCATCAAGTGCTTGCTAACAGTTAACACGCAACGTTTTGAGCTCCATCTGACTAACTTTAATTACTCACAGAAGCACTTCTAGTCTTATGGAGTTTTTACTTAGGAAATATTACTATTGAGGTAACTCTTACAATGCCTTTTATGGAATACTCTTTTAAAAAGTAGAGAGAAATTAATTAAAATTAATTTTAAGCTTTGACAATAATTATGTGTTACACAATACAGCAACCACACTGAGACAAAGAAATAAACTCATGAGCTTAGGTTCTTCTGAACATATAAGAAATAAAGTTCAAGTTTTAATTTGATGAGGCTAACACTTTATAAAGGATTATTTTAGTATTATAGCCAATACTTAAAATATTTTTTGTGTCTAGAATTGCAATAATATGAGCTATACTGTCCTATGAACACTTCCTAGTTTCTGAGTCCTGGGAATCAAACCCAGGCTTTAGGCATGCCAAGTAGGCACTGAGTTCTCTCTCTGGAGACTCCTTCTGTACCTTTTTAACCAGCTCTAATTCTTGCATTGTTTTCTGAAGCTGCTTCTTTTCCTTTTGAAATTGGAGTTGGAGTTCTTCGAGCTCATTTACAGTACTGACATGTTCCTAAAAATAAACAACCCATAACACAACCAACATTAGAGAAGACATTTGTTATGTATAAAATGCATACCGTACACAAATAATAAGACTTTGGAAGTATTTCAAAACCTTAAAAATTATATGGCTAGTATATAAAACTATAGGAGACTAATATCCAATATATAAATAACTCAAGAAGATGGACTCCAGAAAATCAAATAACCCTATTAAAAAATGGGGTACAGAGCTAAACAAAGAATTCTCAACTGAGGAATACCAAATGGTTGAGAAGCACCTGAAAAAATGTTCAACATCCTTAATCATCAGGGAAATGCAAATCAAACCAACCCTGAGATTCCACCTCACACCAGTCAGAATGGCTAAGATCAAAACTTCAGGTGACAGCAGATGCTGGCGAGGATGTGGAGAAAAAGGGACACTCCTCCATTGTTGGTGGGATTGCAAGCTTGTACAACCACTCTGGAAATCAGTCTGGTGGTTCCTCAGAAAATTGGACATAGTACTACAGGAAGATCCAGCAATTCCTCTCCTGGGCATATACCCAGAAGAGGTTCCAACTTGTAATAAGGACACATGCTTCACTACGTTCATAGTAGCCTTGTTTATAATAGCCAGAAGCTGGAAAGAACCCAGATGTCCCTCAACAGAAGAATGGATACAGAAAATGTGGTACATTTACACAATGGAGTACTACTCAGCTATTAAAAACAATGAATTTATGAAATTCTTAGGCAAATGGATGGATCTGGAGGATATCATCCTGAGTGAGGTAACCCATTCACAAAAGAACACACATGATATGCAGTCACTGATAAGTGGATATTAGCCCAGAAACAGTATACCCAAGATACAATTTGCAAAACACATGAAACTCAAGAAGAAGGAAAACCAAAGTGTGGATACTTTGCTCCTTCTTAGAATGGGGAACAAAATAACCATGGAAGCAGTTACAGAGACAAAGTTTGGAGCTGAGACGGAAGGAAAGACCATCCAGAGACTGCCCCACCCAGGGATCCATCCCATATACAATCACCAAACCCAGACACTATTGCACATGCCAGAAAGATTTTTCTGACGGAACCCTGACATAGCTCTCTCTTGTGAGTCTATGTCAATGCCTGGCAAATACCGAAGTGGATGCTCACAGTCATCTATTGGATCGAACACAGGGCCCCTAATGAAGGAGCTAGAGAAAGTACCCAAGGAGCTAAAGGGCTCTGCAACCCTATAGGAGAAACAGCGATATGAACTAACCAGTACCCCCCAGAGCTGTGTCTCTAGTTGCATATGTAGCAGAGGATGGCCTAGTCGGCCATCAATGGGAGGAGAGGCCCTTGGTCTTGTGAAGATCATATGCCCCAGTACAGGGGAATGCCAGGGCCAGGAAGCAGGAGTGGGTGGGTTGGGGAGCAGGGGGTGGTGGTGGAGGGCATAGGGGGCTTTGGGGATAGCATTTGAAATGTAAATGAAGAAAATATCTAATAAAAAAAGGAAAAAAAAAGATTCTCCAACGTAAAGTTGACATATACTAAGGAATTAATCAGACTATACTCATAAATGCACTCAGTAAGACTGTTCATCCGAGCAATATGTGACTAAAATCCCACTGTATGTAAGGAAACTGGTCTCTGGGTTGTTCTTACCTTAATTTTCTGCTCTTTCTGAAGTTTTTCAGCGTCCAGTTCTTTTTCTACTACTCCTTTGGCTTTCTGGACTTCTAAGATCTGTGCTTCTAACAACTTGGCATTAGCCTGCAGGGTCTCAATTCGAGCCAGGAGATCCTCGTTGTCTGAAGTTAGTCTTTCATACTGGAATACAAATGACTCATTACTGTGAACACACAGTAAACATATACAGAAGGTGAAATGTGTAATGAGAACATCAGTGCAGAATGAAAGTGATTTGACCATTAACCACACAGATTACTGTTAAGTCAAGAATACGTTTAAAGAAACAATCACTGCTGATATTCACCTGGCTAAAACCTTCCATAGAACAAAAAGCAACTTTGGGAGGTAAGAGTGGGAGAATCTCCTAGAAAGTACCAGACACTTGGTAGGTGAGAGACTCTTAGGACTCAAAGGGAGGGACCTTAGATGAAATACCCTACAATGCGGAGAGGGAACTTGTAGAGACCACCTCCAGTAGAAAGACAGGGCATCAGGTGGAAGGATGGGGTTGCCAAAAACTCTGATCTAGGATTGTTCCTGTTTGAAAGAACTTCAGGGACAAAAATGGAGAAGAGACTAAGGGAAAGGAGGTTCAGTGACAGGCCCAAATTGAGATCCAGCTCAGAGGGAGATTCCAAGGCCTGACACTATATATTTTTTAAAGATATATTTAATTATTATATGTAATTACACTGTAGCTGTCTTCAGACACTCCAGAAGAGGGCGTCAGATCTCATTACAGATGGTTGTAAGCCACCATGTGGTTGGTGGGATTTGAACTCAGGACCTTTGGAAGAACAGTCAGTGCTCTTAACCACTGAGCCAGCATCTCTCTAGCCCAAGACACTATTACTGATGCTATGGCATGCTCACAAAAAGGGGCCCATCATGACTGCCCTTTGAAAGACCCAACAAGCAGCTGAATGAGTCAGATGCAGATACTTACACCCAACCAATGGACAGAAGCTGGTGACCACTGTGGTTGAATTAGGGAAAAGCTGGAAGAAACTGAGGAGGAGGGCAACCCTATAGGAAGACCAGCAGTCTCAACTAACCTGGACCCCCAGGATCTCTCAGACACTGAGCCACCAACCAGACAGCATACACCAGCTCCCAACACATATACAGCAGAAGACTGACGGGTCTAGATTCAGTCAGAGAAGATGCACCGAATTCTCGAGAGACTTGGGGCCTCAGGGAGTGGGAGGTCTTGTGGGGTGGGGGTGTAGACATCCTCTTGGAGATGGGGATGGGGGCTTGGAGGGAGGGGGAGGATGTGTGGGATGTGGAACAGTTGGAAGGTGGACAAGAGGAGGATAAAGTCTGTACTGTGAAAAGTGATTAAATAATAATAAATAATAATAGTAATGATAATAACAAATAATTCCTGTTGGACTGAGGTTAGTTGATGTCTTCAAGCTCATGCACAGTAATGGTGTGCTCTTAAAATGAACAATAACAACCCTCACAACTCAACAGTAAGAAAAGCTTAATTAAAACAGGATACTGTGGGGGCTGGAGAGATGGTTCAGTGGTTAAGAGCACTGACTGCTCTTCCAGAGGTTCTGGGTTCAATTCCCAGAAAAGACATGGTGTCTCACAACCATCTGTAATGGAGATCTGATGCCCTCTTGTGGTGTGTCTGAAGACAGTGACAGTCTTCATACTCACATACACAAAATAAATAAATAAATCTTAAAAAAAAAACCAACAACAAAAAACCCCCAACCTTCCCTCCCCCAGGATACTGTTAGCTATTGTGATGGTTTGTATATGCTTGGCCCAGGAAGTGGCACTATTTGGAGGTGTGGCCTTGTTAGACTACGTGTATAACTGTGGGCATGGGCTTTCAAACCCTCCTCTTAGCTGCTTGGAAGCTGGTTTTCTCCTAGAAGCCTACAAATGAAGATGTAGAACTCTCAGCTCCTCCTGTACCATGCCTGCCTGGACACTGTCATGCTCCTACCTTATTGATAGTGGACTGAACCTCTGAACCTGTAAGCCAGCCCCAATTACATGTTGTCCTTATAAGAGTTGTCTTGGTGTCTATTGACAGCAGTAAAACCCTAACTAAGACAAGCTATTTAGTCAAATTCTTTTCCTAATCCAAAAAAATGAAAAAAATTTTTTTCTTCTGATTACAGTTTAACTTCTTGTGTAAGAAAAAAATGAGATTAAAACGATTTACTATAATTTGCTTGTCTAAGTGTATCCAAGTTGAAATTACCTGGCAAGTCGAATTTCTTAATTGTTTGGTAAGGTCTTCTATATGACGTTCAAAATTATGAGCACGTTCTTTTTCCACATCCAGCTGTTCTGACTGCTTATCATATTCTAACAGAAGACTCTTCAATAAAAGACAAGATTCAGCTCTAAGTGATGAAGCCTTTACTAGGTCAGAACATAGAATCAAGCCATCGTGACACCTTAAGAACACATTTGAAATTCTTAAAATACTTAATATGAAAATGTAAAAGTGAAATTGGCATTTGGCAATATGACAAAAGAGTAGTACTCTTAATATACATGATCTTATAAATCCATTAAAGACATACTTTACAATTTAAATATGAGCTTATTTCTTTTTCATTGGTCAGTTACATTAGGATTTTGCTTTTTTTTTTTTTTTACATTTTATAATACCATAATCTAATAATTTTCTCCACAATTAAACCATGTATAAGTTTAATCTTTCAATATCTACTTTGTAAATTCAAAAATTGCTTTGAAGTTTATAAAAAATATTTAGTATCAGAAGTCAGCAAAGGGTTGAGAATTTTACTTTAGATATTAAAAAATATTTCATAATACAGAATTTATTTTGTTGTGTATAGTTTCAACTACCTTTCTAATTCTTTGCTCCCTAATTTTTGCTTTAAATTTGTGTGGTATATTATAACTTAATTGGCATGAACCAAATGGGAACAACTGGTAAGACTCCAGCTCTGCAATGTTCCTAGTTTCTTACAATTTTTAAAGCAGTGGCCTTGGGTCTCTGTGCTTCAGAGACTCACCTGTAAACAGGCGATGATGATAAGATACTTCTATTTCTTCTGAAAATACACATATAAGACAGGTGAAGTGTTTGAACGATGGCCTGTCATGTTTGTTGGAGTCTCTATGTCTTTTTGTTAAGCTGAGTCTGATGAGAATTCTAACTGTTCATCCTTTGCTCCCCAGTCACCTTTCTTGTACAGCACCTACCTTGTCCTTTTGCCTACCCGTTCCTGTTACTAGAATTTAAGAGTAAGGGAATTTAGGAAAGTCTGCTGTTGATCATCATTTGTCCAGAACCAGGAATCTACATAAATATTGTTGAGTGAATAAATATGTGAAGAAATGTAGCATTTGTTTTGCATTTAGTGATTCTGTTAGATTTGAAAAAAAATGTAAGAGTCTCATGTTATGAAAATAAATAAGCATATCCCCTCAGGTAGCTGAGTTCTACTTTTCTAGCCCTGTCTGGTATTGTCACTTCACTGTGAACACACTAGATCGAAGCAGCTGTCCTTTCTTTACGTTTTATTATGAGGAAATCCCCCAATGGATTTTAATTTTAAGAAATAATAATTTAAAAGCACTATTTAAAGGCTAACTTTTCTAGGTGTGGTGTCAAATGCCTTTCATTCCAGTAGTTGGAAGCCAGGATTTTTGTTTCCAGGCTAGCCAGGACTACACAGTGAAACCCCATTTAAAATCAAAACAGACAAAAATCCCCAGATGCAACCAAAGACTAACCTTTTATGTACACTAAACAAAAAACAAAACCAGGGAAATTTAAATTTCAATAGCCAAAACAACGGATTTTATGTACCAGTTTTAAAATTCTAGTATACCTGTTAGTTACGAATAAAGTCTGTTATTAAAGTCTGTAATAAAGTCTGTTGTACCTTATAGCTCTCTGCTCCTTGGAGGAACTCCTTCATAGAAGCAGACAGGCGGTCCTTTTCTGACCGCACGGATTCCAGTTCTTCCCGTAGTGTCTGGGCCTGTTGTAAAAATAATAAGTGTTTTTCACGTATAGAAATACTTGATTTTCCACAACATAGGATTCTAAAATCTTGTGCTTTTTATGTTGGTTGCCTTACCTCTTTCCTGTTAGAATCTAGTTCTTTCTTTGCTTTCACAGCAACTAGTTTTATCTTACTTATTTTCTCATCCTTGTCTTTGGATTCTTTTTCCAGACTTTCTAAAATAGAAAATGAAAGGATCATATATAAAGTCAAAAGGAAAAAAATAGTGAAATTACTTAGCTTAACCCCATAAATAGTTTTATTCTTGAACACAAAATTTGCAGCTTAAAATTAATGATAAGTACCCAGAGCTTTATTTTGTAAACAAAAACCTTAATTATTGATTAGCGAAGTGAGATAAATTATGTAAAACTTTCTCTGTTCGGATTGTTTATTTTCCAAGGTCATTTCTTAAATCCCTAGGAACTGGAGTTCCTAAGACTCTTACTGTTGAGTGTGTGAGGATTTTAGGAGACGGTTTGTAAAGCAGGACAAATAGGAAATGTGTAATGCACATTTCTGTAGTGATCATCTTTCTTCACTCTGTCTGACTACCTCGTCCAGCTAAACTCGAGGTTAGGGCTTTATTTATGTAATCTTTTCTTAACTGCAGTTAAGAGTTCTGTTCACACTGATCATTCGGGGTGCACTGCGTATATAGTGACTTGTGCACCAAAGGCCACTGTCACTCTTCCAGGTTTCATGTATATAGCACAACTCTGCTATATATAACACAACTCTTCTTCGCAACTCAAGCATTACAATGGTGATTCCCCCTTTTCAGTGGATTTTTTTTCTCAACAGTTTATAAACATGCAACAAGATCATATTATCAAGGTCAGTGAAATGGTTCAGCAGGTAAAAATGCTTGCTGTGCAAGCCTGAGGACCTGGGGTTTACCCCTGGTACCCACAGGAGAAGGAAAGAATTGACTCCTAAACATTAACTTCTGACCTCCACAAAGGGTATGGCAGGCAGTCATATATATTATACAGATACAGGAGTAATATAATGAAGCATATCATTATATCAGGAATAAATAGAATCTACAAAAGGCAGGGGAGAGACCATAGTAGAAGGTGTAATATCATAAACATGCTTGTTTTCCCATTAAAAAAAAAAAAACCAGAACAACAGAAATCACACTGCTCCTCTTACCGAGCAAAAACCTTTCAAAGAGTTGCCTGTGATTCTAATCTTAAATTTCTCTTCTCCATCTTTCTGTAGAAGGCCACTTCAACCAGGCCTCGGTCCCAGCACATCAGGAAACTGTCCTCTGTGTTGCTTAACCCAATAGATAGCTCTCAGCACTCACTTAACCCAATAGATAGCTCTCAGCACTCACTTAACTCAATACATAGCTCTCAGCACTCACTTAACCCATCAGCAGCATCTGCTGTGGCTACAGGTTTTCCCACGTCTGTCAATCGGACATTGCTTGACTTTCAGACTTTTGTTCAGAGATTTCCTACCTACTAGCTGCTTCTTCTCAATCCCTTTTAGTGTTTCTGTCATTTAAAGATGGGAACTATCTCTGGTCCTTATTTATGCCTCTCTGTCTCTCTCTCTCTGGCTTTTTATGTCTATAATTTGACTATGCATTTTTCTACCTTTATGCTAGTTAATTCACTTACAGATGTATATAGCATCCTATATACATATGATGATGATACATATATTTAGTCTAAAATGGAGCACCCTCTTTCACTTAAACCATCTTTGAGAGGAAATTGAGTCATTCTGAACTCTTTTCCATGTTCCTTTCCCCAGTCTATCTGGGTACTAAACTGAAGAATCGTGGACACATCATACAACACTTGTTAAATCTTTATTTCTTCATCTTTCAGCAGGAACAAAAGAGCTAGTTCATAAAATCACTAAATGGAACAAAAAGATATGTATGAAGGCTTAACTCTGCTGAGCATTGCAATAATGAGTTTATAATCAGCTACTCTTTGGGAACTTTCTGGTCTCCTTGATGTCATTTAAAAAGAAAATCAAGAGAAAAGCACACTTCTTGCTAAAACACCTTTTCTTCTTGTGTTATACATCTCCTTCTTCAGGGCCCAAAGGGAGGGATATTTTTCTTAAAACAGGCAACTTTGTATATCAGTATCAACTCACGTCCTACCTAATTACTGAACTTAGCTTCTTCCTGTTAAGGAGTTCTTTGAGCATACTGTCTGGACCTTGCTTGCCCTTGCTAGTGCTATTCTATACAACAGCTGATTATCCAAAATGTCTAAATGGATAAAACAATCCAAAATTAATCCACAGAGTCAATTATGAATGGAGTCACAACAGCATTTTTGTTTGGATTAAATGACAGAAAGTGGCATTTGGAAGAGAAGGT
The DNA here is from genome assembly GCF_000001635.26 of Mus musculus. Taxonomy (NCBI): domain Eukaryota; kingdom Metazoa; phylum Chordata; class Mammalia; order Rodentia; family Muridae; genus Mus; species Mus musculus. Next base: position 91,190 of record NW_012132907.1, on the reverse strand, counting down.
AAACAGATGGCAGAGGACAATTGGGGAATGAGAAAAAGGCAGCCAATTACTGTGTACTGAATAACTCATTAATTTAGTCTATAGTTTTCCATCTATCTTAAACACTAATGTTTGTCTAATTAATGGTGACAACACATATAAAACCATAGTTACCTATTTTTTCTTCCAGCTCTTTTACCAATGAAAGTTGATCATTTTTTACAGAAGGCGATTTCTCTAAGGAATCCTAGATTTTATAGAGAAAAAAAACAAAACAAAAGAACCCCTAAACCAGAATTCATTTCAATCCCCACAATAAAACTGTTACCATTTTAATAATGAGAAAATCTTTACCTAGAAAAACCATGTAAACAGCAATTTGGTTATTTTTATTTTCTATTGCTAGAGTAAGCAATACTCCATTTATTATATATATGGCCCTTATTAAAATAGTGCCAAAGAGCAACATGAATAATCTGACACACCCCAAACACACACATAATAAAGAAATGATGATATGGTCATCACTTCACAACCCAGTTTCTAAGGGAACTTCAGATTTTTAACTAAAACGCAACACCACGCAGTTCATTCTTTTGATCAAGGGCTCTTTAAACAGAAAAGCACTGTCTGTGTCCTGCGGCAGTTCCCATTGGTCCTTCATTAGCTTTGCTCATGACTAGTCACACTTGCCTGAGATACACCACATCACAGTGCTTACTAATTCATTTGCCAGAAATTTGCTGCTTGAGCCTGAATGCTAAAAGCTAAGTTTTGATTTCAGACTATAAAAATGTTAATACATGTATTTTCTATAACCTATGAGCAGAGCTAAGGATTAATTCGAATCAATAAAACTCAAAATAATAGTACCTTTAGCAGTATCAATTCTGCTCTCACATCTTGGAGTTCAGATTCCCTCTGTTTAAGCAGTAGCCTTAGGTTTTCATGTTCTATTACAAGAACCTTTTCATCATGGACTTCATTTCTGCTGTGTAATGTCTGAGATAATTCTTCAACCTGAGTTGAAAGAGTCTGGTTTTCAAGGCTTGCTTTCTCATTAGTATTCTTCATTTCTAAAAGATCAAGTTGGAGGGCCTCTTTTGCTGATGTGACTGCATCTAATTCTTTTCTTAGGAGAATTTTCTCTTGCTCAGAGTCTCTTACTAAAGTCCTTAGTTCTTCACACTGAACTGCACTGTCCTCTTGAAGACACTTAATCTTATTTTCTAATTCTAATACCCTTGCATCATATTCAAAGACTAAGTTATGTTCTTCTTCCTTTACTTTCACTAAAGATTCACCTACAGCTTGTATAAGTTTGACAACATCTTCCTCTTCATTTTCTTCTAAAATGCTTGCCCTCAGTTGCTTAAGATACTCATACAACTGAGTTTTAACAAATGACTTCTGAACTTGCTCATTTTCAAGCAGTTTATTTAAATCGTCTCGCTCCTCAACCATTAACTGGAGTTTCTTTTCGAATTCAGCAACATGTTCTTTATGGGCAAAATCTTGTTGAGCCTGAAGTGCTTCTAAATCCCTGCTCAACTGGGCCTTTTCTGAATGTAGTCTATTGTTTTCCTCATAAAGAGACTTGATTTTAGATGACAGAGCTTCTTGATCTTCCGTCATAGTTTTCATTTGAACCGTAATGCTTTGGTCATTTTGACTCTTTTCTCTTACTAGTTCATCTAGTTTCCCTGTTAATTCACTTACTCTTTGTCTCAGTTCACTGTTGTGCTGGGCAGCTTGCCCTGCTGCTTCCCTGAGTTCTACAGACAGTCTCTGTTCCCTTTCCCATTTCTGATGGAGATCATCCATCTCTTCATGGGAAGTTTTGATTTTACTTATAAAGTCATCTTTTTCTTTAGCAAGAGAACTTATCTTTGCTTCTAATTCTTGTAACATGGTATCTTTTTGACCAAGACTGGCTAAGTACATGCTATTATCTGCCTGAAGGTTCTTTATGGTACTTTCAAGTTCTGGTACTAATTCTTGTTGAGATAATAATTTTTCATTTTCTCCTTGGAGGCGATTCACAGTTTCAAGAAGAGCATCTTTTTCATTAAAAGCACTTCTTAGCTTCTGCTGAAGCTCATGAACATCAGATGCTTGCTGTTGCTTCATTGTTTCAAACTCTTGACTTATTTTTCCAGCAGATTCTCCAAGTTCTGTTTGTAAAATTTCCATCATCTCTCGTAAACTCTCATAGTTTAGAACTACCTCTTGCTTTTCATGTTGTAGATTTTCACACTGTTCCTTAAGACCTTGTATTTCAAACATCAATGCTAACTTTTCTTTTTCTGAACCTGATATAAATGTCTCACTTAGTTCAGAGACTTCTTTCTGATGGTGTTCCTGAAGACGCTGTATTTCTTTGTTATGTTGTTCCACAGCACAGCAAAGTTGCCTATTTAAATCTTCTCGCTCATATTTTAATTTTTCTACTACATAGCCCTGTTCTTCTTTAGCCAGCAACAGTTCATTAATTTTAAACTCTAAGTCTTCTCGTTCATGGAAAAACTCATCCTTTATATGCTGGGCATCCATTTCAAGTTTTAACTTGAGATTATTCATATAAGTTACTTCATCTTTTAAGATACTATGTTGAGATTCCAGTTCTTTTAATGAATCTTCCAATTGTCTGACTTTATCACATACTGTTTGTTCCGCAGAAGGATCTTCCTGTAAGGCCACAGAGCAATTCTGACTCTCCGGGCTTGCATCTGAGGCGACTTCATTTAAGTTTTCCGATTCACATTGGTATTTCTCTGGAATGTTCTCACTTGCCTCACACTGTGTCACTCTGTTCTCTTTTAGTTTATTTATTTCTGCCTCGTGTTCTTTAGCTGATGTTTCTATTTGAGACATCAGCTCAGTAACTTCTTCTTTGTGTGTAGCTCTCAGCTGCAAAATCTCTGCTTGGAAAGTATTAATATCTTTTTGGTAGTGCTGAGCCTTGTCCTCAATGACTTTCTGGAGATGAATAATCTCTTGTTGTTTTTCATCACTGGTAGCTTCTAATTTCTTCTCTAGACATGAAATCTGTTCCTCAAATGCTGCTGTGATGTTTTGAATCTCTTCCTGCAGTTTTCTCACGTTATCTTCAGAGTCACTCTGAGACTTAAGCTGCTCTCTCAGCTCTACTTGCTTATGGACAGCTTCTTCCAGTTCTTTTTGTAAGATGGCCGTTTCTTTGCTGTGCTCTGAGTGCACTGCCATCAGCTCATTTTTACAGCTTTCAATTTCTTTTACGTAGTTTCTATGTGATTGTTCAAACTCTTTGTGTGTCTCTTCCAGTTTAGTTACAGAATCCTATTACAAAAAGAAGCACAAGTAAATCTTTGACGATGAAAGAAATCTCTATCTTTACTAAAGAGTTAACTAGATGATGGGGGATCCCAGAGGTGAACAGAATATACCTAGAGCAATACGATTCTGAAATCTGAAGAATTAAGTAGAACTATTATCATTAATACAAAATCTTTTACTTAAAGTAACTAACAACTTGGAAACCTCTGTATTTAACAATCTTTTTAAAGGTATTAAATTATTTAAGGTAAAAAGCTTCAGTGTATTTCTCCTGAATAGATTAGTAAGAGACATTTTAGAGAAAATACGCTAAAACCTTACAGACAAGAAAGTAATAATGTGATACTAAATGTCTTAAACCTGAACAGAAAAAAGTATCTAGAGTTTTGAAAAACTCAAAATCTTAAAAGATTTTTATTAAAGAATGACATGGCTATAAGAAAGATTAAACTATGCAAGAAATAAAATGTTAGTTTATCTCTGTATAACTGCATGCTTTTAGTACTGTCAGCTGAACAAGTAATTGAAGCCAGGTCCTCTACACACAGGCAAACATTCTACTACTGGGCCATATCCCTATTCCTCTTTTCACTTTTTGACACAAAGTGTTACAAAGCTATTCAAGCTGGCCTTGAACTCATTCTGGATGCTAGACTGGCCCTGAACTTGTGAACCTCATACCTTTAGCATTCTGAGTGGCTGGACTTATGGGTCTGTGCTTCTAGAGCTGACTGTTTTGTTTGTGATAAGACTGGATTAGATAACCTTTAGAAAAATAAATTATTTAGTGTGTGTGTGTGCGCGTATGAGAGAGAGAGAAAGAAAGAGAGAGAGAGGTGTGTGCATGTGCCATGGCACATTGTGGAGGTTATAGACAACTTGTAGGAGTCAGTTATCTCTTTTTACCATGTATATTTTTTGGAGTTTGGAGTTGGAGGCAGGTCACCAAGCTTGGAGGCAAGCACCTCTATCTACTGAGTCATCTTGTTGGCTCCTTTTATTAGAAACAGTAAGTACCTTGTTAAGCATCCCAGGCTGGCCTTGACTTTGACATCTTCCTGCCTGAGCCTCCCAAGTGTTGGCATGTGTATCCATGCTTGGCTAGATTAGATGCTTAAGATTCTATTCAGCTGTAAAATTCATTATTATTTTGTGTAAGTTAACGGATAAAAGAACACTAAATATTGTCTTACCTCAACCTCTTGCTTCATTTTAACATTTTCTTTTTTCAGACATAGACACTGTTGTTCAGTCTCTGCTTTTTCCAGAAGAAGAGCATCCAAGCGTTCAGTTAGTACCTGTTTTGAAATGATGTAATTGTCTTTAGGAGGTTAGAAAAAATGGTGCCAGGGGAAAAGTTCCTAAACAGAATAGCAATGGTTTGTGCTGTAAGATCAAGAATTGACAAATGGGACCTCATAAAATTGCAAAGCTTCTGTAAGGCAAAAGACACTGTCAATAAGACAAAAAGGCCACCAACAGATTGGGAAAGGATTTTTACCAATCCTAAATCTGATAGGGGACTAATATCCAATATATACAAAGAGCTCAAGAAGCTGGACTCCAGAAATTCAAATAACCCCAGGAAAAATGGGGTTCATAGCTAAACAAAGAATTCTCAACTGAGGAATATCGAATGGCTGAGAAACACCTGAAAAAATGTTCAACATCCTTAATCATCAGGGAAATGAAAATCAAAACAACCCTGAGGCCAGGCGGTGGTGGCGCAAGCCTTTAATCCCAGCACTTGGGAGGCAGAGACAGGTGGATTTCTGAGTTCAAGGCCAGCCTGATCTACAAAGTGAGTTCCAGGACAGCCAAGACTATACAGAGAAACCCTGTCTCGAAAAACCAAAAAAAAAAAAAAAAAAAAAAGCCAAAAAAAAAACCCCCAAAAAACCAACCCTGAGATTCCACCTCACACCAGTCAGAATGGCTAAGATCAAAAATTCAGGTGACAGCAGATGCTGGCGAGGATGTGGAGAAAGAGAAATACTCCTCCACTGCTGGTAGGATTGCAAGCTGGTACAACCACTTTGGAAGTCAGTCTGGAGGTTCCTCAGAAAATTGGACATAGTACTACCGGAAGATCCAGCAATACCTCTCCTGGGCATATACCCAGAAGAAGTTCCAACGGTAATAAGAACACATGCTCCACTATGTTCATAGCAGCCTTATTTATAATAGCCAGAAGCTGGAAAGAACCCAGATGTCCCTCAACAGAAGAATGGATACAGAAAATGTGGTACATTTACACAATGGAGTACTACTCAGCAATTAAAAACAATGGATTTATGAAATTCTTGGACAAATGGATGTATCTGGAGGATATATACCATCCTCAGTGAGGTAACCCAATCACAAAAGAAGTCATTAGATATGCACTCACTGATAAGTGGATATCAGCCCAGAAACATAGAACACCCAAGATACAATTTGCAAAACACAAGAAAATCAAGAAGAGGGAAGACCAATGGGTGGATACTTCATTCCTCCTTAGATTGGGAACAAAATACCCATGAAGAGTTACAGAGATAAAATTTGGAGCTAAGACGAAAGGATGGACTCTCCAGAGACTACCCCACCCGGGGATCCATCCCATAATCAGCCACCAAACCCAGATACTATTGCACAACGCCAGAAAGATTTTGCTGAAGGGACCCTGTTATAGCTGTCTCGTATGAGGTTATGCCAGTGCCTGGCAAATACAGAAATGGATGCTCACAGTCATCTATAAGATGGAACACTGGGCCCCCAATGGAGAAGCTAGAGAAAGCACCCAAGGAGCAGAAGGGTTCTGCAACCCTATAGGTGGAACAACAATATGAACTAACCAGTACCCCCAGAGCTTGTATTTCTAGCTGCAAATGTAGCAGAAGATGGCCTAGTTGGCCATCACTGGGAAGAGAGGCCCTTTGGTATTGCAAACTTTATATGCCCCAATAAAGGGGAATGCCAGGGCCAAGAAGCGGGAGTGGGTGGGTAGGGGAGCAGGGCGGAGGGAGGGTATAGGGAACTTTCAGGATAGCATTTGAAATGTATATAAAGAAAATATCTAATTAAAAAAATAAATAAATAACTTGGAAAAAAAAAGAAAAAAAAATGGTGCCTTGTTCTCCGTCATCCCCAAACATCATCTTTTAGCCTCATGTCCAGCTCTGAAGCAGTACACCCATGGCAGCCTTTTCTGCCCTCTTGCTCCATGGATCCCACAAGGGCTCCCCCTTCCCTGCCCCATTTGTTGCCTTGTCCCAGATGCTAGCAGGCACCCACTGCTAACCGAAGGACTGCTCCTTTCTGGCCAGAAGTAGGCTGAAAGCAAACTCAAACCTTTCCAACTATTCCTGAGATACAACCTCCTTAGTTTTACCCCAAGATCTGTAGTAGGAAACCTACTGTCATTTCTCTTTCTTCCCTAACCCCAACCATAACAGACCACCAGGACCTTCTCCTCCAACCTTCCTTCCCTCAAGTTATCCTGGTACCTCAGTCTCCAACACTGGCAGGCATTCCCTGTGAACATACCAGCTGAGCAGGCCAGGAAAACAGGAAATACAGAGTCATTATACTCTCTCAAAATCCAGAAAGGAAACAAACCAAGGGATAAAACACCCAACCAACAAAGACAAATCCAGAAGTCAACACCCAGATCTTTTAATCTCAAATCCTGATACCTAGATGCTAGCATATAAACACAATCAGTAACAGTCATGCCCTGAATATTCCAACATAGCTAAAGCACAAGAAAAAGACCTGAAAACAGCCTTTATGATAGAGGTTCTTAAAGAGGAAAAGAATAAATCTCTCAAAGAAATCCAGCAAAACACAAACAGTGGAGGAAATGAATAGTGTTCAGGACCTCAAACTGGAAATAAAATCAATAAAGAAAACCCAAACTGACAGAATTCTGGAAATAAAAAATTTAGAAATTCAAATAAGAACTACAGATATAAGCTTCAACAACAGAATATAAGAAATGAAAAGACAGATTCTCAGGGACTGAAGATATGACAAAAGAAATAGAAGTATCAGCCAAAGAAAAATATTGAATCTAAAAAAAAAAAAAAAAAAACCTCCTGAGACAAACCATCCAGGAAATCTGAGACACTATGAAAAGAGCAAATGTAAGAGAAACAGGTATAGAAGGAGGAAAAGAAACCCATCTCAAAGGACCAGAAAATGTTTTCAACACAATCATAGAAGAAAATCTTACTAACCTAAGGGAGATGCTTATCGAGGTACAAGAAGCATACAAAACACCAAATAGATTGGACTGGAAAACAAAGTCCTCATGCCACATAATAATCAAAACACTAAACATACAAAATAAAGAATATTAAAAGCCACCAGAGAAAAAGACCAAGATACATATAAAGGCAGAATGATCAGAATTACACCTGACTTCTTGATAGACTAAGAACTAGAAGGTCTTAGACAGAGGTACTGTAGACTCTAAGAAACAACAGGCATTGGTCCAGACTATTATACCCAGCAAAACTTTCAATCACCATAGCAAGAGAAAATAAAATATTTCATGATAAAGTTAAATTTGAATAATATGTATCTACAAATCTAGTCCTAAAGAAGGTGCTAGAAAAAAAAATGTCAACCTAATACCATGAAAAATCAGGAAATAAATAATTGCACTAAAATCAGGAACAAGAAAAAGTTGTCCACTCTCTCCATATGTGTTCAACTGAAGGAGATCAAGAGTACACAAATTATAAAGGAAGAAGTCAAAGCATCATTATTTGCTGATGATATCATAGTATACATTAAATTATCCTAAAATTCTACTAGGGAACTTCTACAGACAATAAGCACTTGTATCTGGATACAAGATTAACTTAAAAAGCTACTGGCCTTCCTATGTGCAGATGACAAATGGTCTGAGAAAAATAAGGGAAACTTGCAATAGCCTCAAATAATATATAATATCTTGGGGTAACTCTAACCAATCCAAGTGAAAGACCTGTATGACAAGAACTTCAAGTCTTTGAGAAAGACACTGAAGAAAATATCAGATGGAACATCTCCTAATTTCATGGATCAATAGGATTAACATAGTAAAATCCTGGCTGTCCTGGCACTCACTCTATAGACCAGGCTGGCCTCAAACTCAGAAATCCACCTGCCTCTACCTCCCAAGTACTGGGCTTCATAGAGAAACCCTGTCTCAAAAACCAAAAGCCAAACAAACAAAATAAAAGAACAATGAGGAAAAAAGAAGTTCAGGACCCAGAAAGTTTCAACCTATTTTTGGAAAACAATGTGACAGAACTAAACCAGAAAGAAAATGCTCTACATGAAGAGCCTGTGCTGAGAGGCTTATGTTACAAGGTGGCAAACAGTTCTGAAAAATGAGATCTCAGGACTGGCCCTACCAGGCGCTAAGGGAACAGCTCAGTTGTAGAGTCTTCTCGCCTAGTGTGAGTAAGGCCTGAATATCAATTTCAGCATTATAGAAACAAACACGCCAACATTCAACAAATTAGAAAGAGCACGTATTGTCTATGGAGGTATAAAGTGTGGGTCTTAAAGACTGAGGATTGGGGGCTGGTGAGATGGCTCAGTGGGTAAGAGCACCCGACTGCTCTTTCGAAGGTCCGGAGTTCAAATCCCAGCAACCACATGGTGGCTCACAACCATCTGTAACAAGATCTGACTCCCTCTTCTGGAGTGTCTGAAGACAGCTACAGTGTACTTACATATAATAAATAAATAAATCTTTAAAAAAAAAAAAAAAGACTGAGGATTGGAGTCTACATAGGACCTGAGATTAAGACTGCTCTTGCAGTTGACCTGAGTTAGGCTTCCCATCACCCATGTTGAAAGGCTCACAACCATCCATAATTCCAGCTCCAGGGGCTCTAACAGTCTTTTGGCCTCTCTGGGCACCTGCATTCACACACACACACACACACACACACACACACACACACACACGACTTAGACATACATACACACATAATTTTAAAAAATCTTTAAAAACACTGGGAATTGGAGTACACACCTACACACAGTGGTTCATACTGCAGAGCACTAGTCCTCAACCTTTCTAATGGTGCAACCCCTAATACAGTTCCTCATGTTGTAGTGACCCACAAACATACAATTATTTTCCTTGCTACTTCAAAACCATATTTTTGCTACTGTTATGAATCATAATGTAAATTTCTGAAATGTGATCCCTGTAAAAGTGTCATTCAATCCCCAAAGGGCTTATGACTCACAGATTGAGAACTGGTTCTAGAGAAACACCCTGTCACAAACAAACAAGTAATAAACAAATAGCTTAGCTGACCATCGGAATAGGGTGTAGTTAGAAGAACAGGCAGGAAATAATCTTGTTTCTCTTCTTAAAAATCAGAGTGACAGCACAGGTATGATGGCTGATACCTTTAATCCTAGTAATTGGCAAACATAGGCAGGAAGATCTCTGAGTTTGAGGCTAGCCTGATGTATGGAGTGAGTTCCAAAAATGCCAAGGCTACACAGAGAAACCCTGTGTTTAAAACCTCTTTAGATAACCCTACCTTCTTTAGAAAATGTGTGGGAAGGCAAATCAATAAAATGGGAACCAGATCAACAAGTCAAGTCAGTTCTTAGTTAAGCCAGGTCTAACAAGGCAGAAGAGGAGAACACAGAGGTCACAGATGACACAACTAAAACAGGAGTTCTCTATATAAAGCAGAGTCTAAAAAGTTAGAGATATGACATTATCAATAATATTGAACCATCAAGTGAAATGGATAAAAATTCCTAAAATAACCCAGCTTTACTTACTCAAGAAACACAGGACTACATCTAGTTTGGACACTGTGACAGGAATCAATCTTTCTTTCTTTCTTTTAAAAGATTTATTTATTTTATTTTATATGAGTACACTGTAGCTATCTGAAGAATTACTGTTTGATTCAAATAATCTTAGGAAGAAAGCTTTACAAGATGTTTTTAGTTGTCTTGATAGAAAGATGTAATAAAGTTCAAAATCTTTGATTCAAAAGAATCAAGAATAGAATGTGCCCACTCCTCATAATAATAAGTAAAGACTGTATAATAAATACAATGAGCTTTCATACTTACACTAAAAAGAGATAGGCTTGTATTCAAGGGAAAGCAATCAGGATGAAAGCTTCATCCCAGGATGAAGCCACAGGTGTACACTATGATAGGACAAGGCCATATGAAATTGTTGCTTTGAACTTACAGAATGAAACACTGCTTCAAACTTAATATTGAGATCCTTTTGTAACTCCCATTTTATATAACATTTTATCTATGAGGTAATTTTCTGAGAACTTTTGAATATAAAAAAGGACAGAGAAAAGAAATAAAGTGTGAATGTGTGTACGTGTCTGTGTATATTTGCCTGTGTAATGGGTTTTTAACTATTTTCCTTTTCTTCCTCCTCTCTGGTTCACAAAGAGTTAACCAGACTGGCCAGTGAGGGGCTCCTGGCTGCCTGGTCAGAGAAGGGAGCACTAGCAATAAATCCTTTACCTAAAACTCTCCCACCCCCCAGTTGTTAACCAACAGGTGCTAATGTGTCTGAAGCTGTCCACTTCTGGCCCCAGAATAACAGAAGAATGAAGGAGATGAAATATTATTCATACTAAGCAACTTTTACTTTCGCAAAACCACGTTTTGCCCTCAGCAGACCTCCTCTGCTGCCTTCTAGAGAGAACCAGTGCCCAGGCAGGCTCTCAGCAGTAAATCTCATTAACAGAGGTTAAGATATAGAAGAGAGATCTCAAATACTGAAGACAAGATAGAAAAAATGGATAGCTCAGTCAAAGAAAACGTGAAATCTGGGAAAACCCAAGGCATCCAGAATAGACCATATCTACAAATAGTGGGGATACAAGGTCAAAGGCATGGAAATATTTTTAACAAAGTCATAGAAGAAAACTTCTGTAATTTAAAGAAGGAGGTACCATCAGGAACACCAAATAGGCAGGACCAGAAACTTCCGCATGATACATATTGATCAGCCTTAACCACACAGAAGAAAGAAAGGATATTGAAAGCTGCAAGGGAAAAGGACCAAGTCACTTTTAAAGGCAGGCCCAGCAGAATAGTGCCTGACTTTCCAAAGTTAAACTAAGATCATATGAGCAATTTAAGCAAAACCATGACCCCTAGTAAAAGAAAGCAGAAGGAATAATTAAAAGTCTCTCAATCGGGGCTGGTGAGATGGCTCAGCAGTTAAGAGCACCGACTGCTCTTCTGAAGGTCCTGAGTTTAAATCCCAGCAACCACATGGTAGCTCACAACCATCCGTAACAAGATCTGACTCCCTCTTCTGGTGTGTCTGAAGACAGCTACAGTGTACTTATATATAATAAATAAATAAATCTTAAAAAAAAAAGTCTCCTAATCCAAAAAACCCAGGGCCAGACAGTCCATGCAGAATTTTACCATACCTTCAAAAAGGAAAAATTAGATAAAACTCCTTTATGAGCATACTCTTAATAAAATACTTGGAGCTGGTACTTGCTGGGAGAAGGAAAATCAGCATTCTACAACAGAGTAACACTGGGTATATCAACCACAAGGTAGGCCTCACACTCAAGAGTAGTTGACCTATCTAAAAATCCATGGTGTTTTGCGTGTTTTGTTATGATTTGAGGTTTTTTTTTTTTTTTTTCTTAGACAGGAAAAGACCATGAAGTTGGGTGGGTAAGGAAGAGCAGAAGAGTTGGGAGGACCTGGGGTTGGGGTAGGGAAAGAATATGAGCACAATATATTGTATGAAACATTTTAAAATAATTTAAAAGTCGCAACAAAACCTAATTTTTATTGCATGTGTATGAGTGTTTGCCTACGTGCATGTATGTGTACCATGTGTGTGACTGGTGCCTGTAGAGGCCAGGCACAGGAACTGGAGTTACACAGATGGTTGTGAGCCACCATGTAGTCCTTGGGAACCCACCTGGGGTCCTCTGCAAGTACAGAAAGCACTCTTAACTGCAAAGCCATAGCCAGTCCTAAAGGAAAATCCCTGATGAGCATTCCAAAGATGTTCTGTGGCATACTCTGCAGAATGCCTCTTCTAATCTTTATAAACAACCATTGTTTTTGATACCGAAAAGCTAAAACTAATCTCCTGATCACCCAGGGTGAAAAAATAAGAACAAGGAAACAAAGACAGTCTGTCTTGACATTACTGGGAGACCAAAGACTCCTTAGGACTTCCTACTTCCATACTTCTGGAAATCATTTCTAATTTCTGTGAAACTGAGAAAACTTCTGTTGCCTGGTATCATAGCATATACCTTTAATACCAGTACTCTGGATCAGGTGGATCTCTGAGTTATAGACAGGCCTGGTCTACAAAGAGAGTTCTAGGAAAGCCAAAACTACACAGAGAAACCGCTTTTTTTTTTAAAAAAAGAAAAATTTTCTGTTCAACAAAACTAAAACTTTCCATATGTTTTTGTGCTTTTGCTCAGCATATAAAGTTCTACAGCAGGTCATAGCTCTCAATAAAGAGTAGAGCAAGCCTTAAAAAAGTAGAAAACAACAAAGTTTGGAGCTGAGACAGAAGGATGGACCATCCAGAGACTGCCCCACCCGGGGATTCATCCCATAATCAGCCCCCAAACCCAGACACTATTGCATACGCCAGCAAGATTTTGCTGAAAGGACCCTGATATAGCTGTCTCTTGTAAGGCTTTGCCAGTGCCTGGCAAACACAGAAGTGGATGCTCACAGTCAGCTATTGGATGGAACACAGGGCCCCCAATGGAGGAGCTAGAGAAAGTTCCCAAGGAGATGAAGGGGTCTGCAACACTATAGGTGGAACAACAATATGAACTAACCAGTACCCCCAGAGCTCGTGTCTCTAGCTGCATATGTAGCAGAAGATGGCCTAGTCGGCCATCATTGGGAAGAGAGGCCCCTTGGTCTTGCAAACTTTATATGCCCCGGTGGTACAGGGGAACGCCAGGGCCAAGAAGTAGGAGTGGGTGGGTAGAGGAGCTGGCGGGGGGGGGGGGGTAATAGGGGATAACATTTGAAATGTAAATGAAGAAAATACCTAATAAAAAATTGGAAAAAGAAAAAAGTACGTAATAATTTACGCTTGCCTAGAATGGTGGTGTATGCCTTTAATCCCAGCACTCAGGAGGCAGAAGAAGGCAGATACCCTGTTTCTATTATTTCTTTTGTTTCTAAAATTTCCTGTGCAATCATTCTTAGGTACCCGTAGGGACAAATCTATCAAAACCAACTGTTAATCCAGTCAGTAAGTTTGACCAAGATGCCTAGCAAAGAGGTGTGCAGTGTAAGGAAACAGTGCAAACCTTTACAGGATCACTGTCAAAGTCCAGTTTCAGAACTGCAACAGATCTAAAGGGCAGCCAGAGCAATTCTTTACAGGAAACAGAGGCTTCAGGAAGCCGGAGTGCCATGCGAATGGAGAGACACACTGGAGCCATCTCCTGAAACTGCAACAGGTCTGTGGTGACTGTTACAGGTGCAGGATAAAGGAAATAGGAAGGAAAGCAACTCAAAAGTTAAATGGTACAAAAACTAATAATGACACCTAGTGGTAGGGACCTGGCAAGGTTAGTTGAGATTACAAAGGGAATGTGTTACCATCCCCCACACTGCCTGAGGAGGCTAGAATGGAAGCTATCAAATGTGGGTCGGCAGCCAAGTATAAATCTATCTGCATGTGATGGAAGTGCTACATATGGCCAAGTTTTCTAGGGAGATCAGAGCAGGAAAGGTACTTTAGTACTAACGACAGTCAGGGAGGACTGCCGACTCTTTGTTTGAAGTGAGTCATGTCCCCTTCACTCTGAGTTAAACAACTAGTAGGCTAAACCAAGGCCAGTGATGAGGAGATCAAACGAAGAGCAAGAGTGTCTGCAGCAGGGAGACAGTCCTCACAAAGATTTTATCTATTACTGGGCATTTCCTATAAGTAAACAAAAATTGCCTCATTACCTTAATAATATCATCAGTTCCTCCATCAACAGGTTTTGATTTGAGTTCTTCAACTTCTTTGTCTAATTCTAAATAATAAAAGAGATTCCAGGTCAAAAATCAAGAAAATAATTACTCCTAAACTGACAAGTACATGCTGAGAATCCCAAGCCTATAAATTAGAATGGATTTAAGAAGTGAGTACTCAGAGAAATGGGAACTCCATCCAAACAGCAGCAGTCGTTTTTCTTCTCCCGCTTACTATGAACAACTTCCTTTGGAAGAGCGGCCTACCTTCCCACTCCCCTGCTTTAGTGCACATGAGTACCTGCGCTTCATCTGAAGCTGTACTCACGTCTTCTTCCTTTCCTGTCTTTCCTTATCCGTCCACATAGACGTAGAGGGCTTGCTATGTTGCCCAAGCTGGTGTTGAAATCCTGGGCTCAACGGATGCTTCTGTCTTAGCCGCTAGAAAATCAGAAACCAGGTGTGTGCACCCCTATGACAAACTACCCTGAAAACTTGGAAGCATGTCCCATACATTCTATTATTTTTGTTGTAAATATTTGCTGTATAATCTCAAAGCAATAACTAAATTTCTATCAAACACGTGTATTAATCTATTTCATCAATACAGGTCTAGTTCCAAAGCTTAGGTCATCTCCCCAAATAAATTACTTGAGTACAAACTGTTTCAATTTCTAAAAATAAACTCTATCTGTTCTGGTTAGGAAAACAACAAGAAGAACAAACCCTTGGCGTTTAAAATTTTAAGTTAATGAGAATTCAAGAGTTCTTAAATGGGGCATCGACCAACTCCAGCATGTGCCTATACTTCCAACTTCCCAGAATGTCTGGAGGATTACACCTTGTGCCTTTTACATTTCAGCTGATTTCTCTAAAAGACATATTTAATTTAGAAAAATTTACAACTCATACGAAGTAAAAAAGGGTTTCATTTTACTATTAAAAAGATATTCCAGCCGGATGGTGGTGGTGCACGCCTTTAAATTCCAGCACTTGGGAGGCAGAGGCAGGCGGATTTCTGAGTTCGAGGCCAGCCTGGTTTACAGAGTGAGTTCCAGGACAGCCAGGGATACACAGAGAAACCCTGTCTCGAACCCCCACCCCCACCCCCCTCAAAAAAAAAGATATTCCTCTTGGGGTGGAGAGGTGGCTCAGTGGTTAAGAACACTGGCTGCTCTTCCAGAGGACCTGGCTTCAATTTCCAGAACCCACATGGTGGCTCACAACTGTAACTACAGTTCCAGGGAATCCAAAACTCTAACAAAGACATACATATAGGCAAAACACGCGCGCACACACACACTGAATTAAAAATTCATTTGTTCCTTTACTTATTCAAAGGCAACTGCAGGGCTAGGCATGGTGGTCTACTGAAAAGCTCTGATTTAAACCCAGTACCTGTACACCTTGCTTTGGCTTTCTGCAGGAGCATCATTTGCTTCTTGGCAAACTTGATGAGATCTTCTCTGGGCAACGTTTCTAGCTGAAAGATGGAGTCGTATTATTGAGTTTTAAAACCCATGCTTTTAGTACGGCCACCAAAAGAAACACAGTGTCTGCCGAAAACCAAAGAGAGACACTCTAAACAGTTGAGCCAGTCACATTTTTTAAATTGAGAAACGTAACTTCAATAACTAAAAGTAATTAGGTGAATGGAAAATCAAACCAAAACCCCAGCACAAAACTCTTACAGAGAACACTGAGTTCTCTAGCTGTACAAGAAGGGCTTGGAACTCAAGATTTCTCGAGCTGTAGAACTCATTCTGTTGGAAGCTAACAACATAACTACATTCACAGGTGAATCGGGTCACATTTAGACTTCAACTAAAATATTAGGGTTTACTAACTGAAAATTACTTAATCTTTGTGCACAACGTTTCCTCATCTGCAGAATGAGAATAGGGAAGATACGTATTTCAGGAAGCTTACCTGAAAGAATCTGTTACTTCAGCAAATGCCTAGAAATCAGTCTTCAAACACTACATTTTGGTAATAAATTGTGCCCCTACCTTTCTGAATCACTTAGCATAAAACATTGCACAGTGCTGTAAGAACAACCTTATTCCACCCTCAACTCTGGAGCTGGAGCCAACAGGATATAGTTCCTTGCTTCTTCCTGCCTCTTATCTAATCCCCTCGGCTTCGTGTCACTGTGTAAACTTTCATTAAACAGACTAGCTAAATGTTTGAAATACAGCATCGTGCTAACAAGGAGCAGGAAGTAAACAAACTGCTCGCACATCAGGAAATTTAAAAAAGAACAGGAAATCTGTAAGTAAATTAAAATGAAACTCCCTGAGGAAAGGTTAGTTCTTTTTTTTTTTTTTTTTTTTTTTTAAATAATTCTCCCCATGCCAAAGTTTTCCGATTCATTAACCTTATGCGCTACAGGGAACCAGGCGGCTGAGTGCTCTCCTCACCTTGGATTTCGGGGTCCCGGAGGGTGCTGCAGCTACGGCATCTGGAGCAGAATCCTGTAAAACAAACCATAAAAAGAGCTCATCCCAATTCCAGGTACAAGGCGCGGCCAAACAAATCTGTGCAGAGGAGGACCCCTTTAGGCGGTAGGGACCGGAGCTGGGCCGTCGCCACGGCCGGAGCCAGCACCAGGTTCAATGCCAAGCGCCGCGGCGGGGGTCTGGGCGCGAGGGCGGGGACAGGGTGCTCCCATGCCCTCCCACCCCTCGAGCGGCACAGCGGGCCAGCGGGGCGGCGCGACGCCCACCGTTACCTCCATCGCGGCTGCGACCCGCGGCTGCCTCCACCGCCTCTTCAGGAGTCTCGGCTGCTCCGCCTCCGAGGCTGCCGAGCGCGGGTCAAAGGTCTCGTTACGAGGCGACTACGCCTCCCCGCGTCTCCAAGGCTACGCAGAGCTGGCACTTCCGCTTCCTCCTTGGTGTCCGGGAGGAAGTCGTCTTTGCGCAGGTCCCCTGGCCGGTGCCGGAACGCGCTGAGTCGCCCTGCACTACTACCCTGTGCCAGGTGACAGGTTTGAGCACACGTTCCTTTGATCACTTCGTTTTCTAATTTTTAAAGATGTGCTTTACAAATATAACTATCCCGACTAGCAGGCATATGTGAAACAAATAGTTTTATAGGTGACTTTAATTCTGTCATGTTCAAAATAGGTTCCTCTGTGAGTAGTAATAAGGAATAAATTACTGAATCCGTTACTTTCTCAGGAGTTTCAAAATGCTGGCATGCTGTCTCTGTATTGCTAAATATTAATTTGCCGGCTGAGGTGCTTCTCGTGTTGTTTATATTGTCAACTTGAAAGGATCTAGAATCATCTAGGAGAGAGCCTCTAGACATGTATGTGAAATTTATCTAGATTAGATTACTTGAGCTATGGAGACCCCCAGTAACTGTGGGTGGCAGCATTCCACAGACTGGTAACCCTGGTTGCATAAAAAAGGATAACTCAGACTGAATTCCAGCATTCACTTCAAAGAACCCATCGAGGTCACAGTGTGGGAAGGTACACGTGACTAGTCTGATGAGGGCCCTCCCTTGTGGTTACGAATGAGAGAAGACAGGGTAAAGAGATTCCAGGTTCTGTCAAGAGTCCTGCAGGCCTTCTTTTTCCTTGTAGTTGCTCACAAGGGGATGAAGGCAAGATAAGGAAGATAAAACCAATCCAAACCCCAGAGGACTCTAGAGAAGGAAGATACTACAATATAGATTTTCGTTGTTATTGTCTAATAGAACACGTTTAGACTGACCTAGACCCTAAAATAATGCCTGATATTTTTCTATAGTTAAGCCTGGCCTAAACATAAACTAGAGGACAGAGCAAGTGGCCGCTGGTGGCGAATATTAATTAACATGTTGTATTTTCATAGGTGAGAGGGTGTTTTTCAGCAGGTTTTTCAGGTTGTCTACTTCCAGGTGTAGACATACACTAATTGCAGGTATAGGCCTTCAAGCAGTTGGGCCCTCACCCCCAAGTAGAGCCAGAGCGTTTTCCAAGTTCCGTATGGGAAAAGCCAGGTGTTTTTGTTGGTTTTGATCATGGCTTCTGGAAGTCATATGGCATGACCTTTACAAAATATAAAGACATCAAATTCCCTGGTAATACCGTGAGGGGAGAAAATCATTACCCCCTGTCAGTCCTCAGTCCCAATACACAGCCCAGCAAGCGGCTGTGTGCCTTCTCTCTTATTTCTCTGATCCTTCAGGAACAGTTATTTTTTTCAGTTTTACAGTGGTGGACCAAATTCCTTCTGTTCGTCAGGTTTCTTGCACTATTTAAATTCAGTGAGAAGCTGGGTCTAGAGGTGGGATTTTCCTGTAGATACATTTTTTTTTTAAATCTTAAATTGCCCTCTGACTGAAACATCATGATTTGTATCATGCTGGTCTCCTAACTTTGTATTCAGAGAAAGGAGAACAGCAAAATAGCCCAAGGTAAAAAGCATTAGGTTCTTGAAAAGAGCTGAAGAGTAAACTATTCCCAAAAGAGAGTACAATTGTTTACCCCTTGAAATAAGAACAGCTTCAGTACCCTGAGCTAGCACCGATTTGAATATAAGCTCCCTGAGGACTAGGTTTCTTGGTACCTGAAGGCACCATGTAAGCTTCCAGAGAAGGGAACAACAGTCCTTTCCGGCTATGCCACCTTTGAACCACATCCACCAGCACAGCCTGGTAATCAGAGTTCAGTATGACAAGTATGCCTTGGACTTCATTGGACTAATTTGACTTAAGACCTGCTCAACAAGAGGGAAGCCATGCCTCATGGAAACCAACCTAACTACTCAGTGCTACTTAAGTTGTGGTTGTTGGAGGAGAGTCTACAACCATTAATTTACTAAGCCAGCATAACCCCCAGCAATATAAATACTTGTACCCTCAGATGAGTATAGTCTTTACCCCTCATCAAGGAAACTTTTCTTTGCAACAGGTGGAGCCACTAAGAAACCCACAGTCTATCAGTATTCAGAGTATGGAGCTCAGTCCCAAGGGATCTGGCTACAAAATACTCCCACACCTCAGGCTCAGAGAAAATTGAGGAGGAAGGGGTGGAAAGATTTTGAGAGGCAGAGAATCAGGAAGTATGGTGTGAGATTCTGTCTCCTAGTAATGCCAGAATGTAATCTCACCAACATGACTGCCCAAGAATGAACAAGGATGACATCGGTGGACATGGCAAAGTGGGAAGAGAAGAGAGCATTAGGCCTCCACTCCACATAAAGAACTACAGGTATCTGAGGAGAGCTGGGAATCAGAGAGGTGGTCCTTCCCAAGGAAGGGTACATGAGTTGGTTGTCCAGTACCAAATAGTCCTGAAAACATAATACAAGTAACATGAACTAAAGAGGCTATATTTTGGAATATATATGTATTTTGTACATATATGCATGCAATAACAACTTATGAAAAAATCCATGAATTTGATGGAGAGCAAAGAAGGTTATATTAGAAGGGTTTTGAGGGAGAAATGAAAAGGGAGAAATGTAATTATTGCTAACCTACCCTGGTCAGAGAGACTAAGTCTTTGCATATTGAAGGTTATGTGAAAAGATTTATATGGGATGTCCAGGGGACTCCAGGTTTAAGAGTAATTAAAACAAAGCACTTTTCAAAAAAGCAAGCAAGACATGAGGTAACATTTATAGTTACCTTAAGCAAATACAAGTGCATTGAGAGAATAACACCTGGTGTTATATCTTATCACCTTTGGCCACCTGACAAGGGCCAAGAGTATTCTCCCAGACCTTTGTCATTCCCACACAGATATTGTGCACATGCCAGGGTATCCCCTTCATGTCCTTGCTTTCAAGTGCTTTCACTTATCATAGTTCATGCAATTCTTTCTAGAAGGAAGCCTTGTGAAAGAACATTCTGCACTCCACCCATCATTCACAGTAAGTTTACAGTTTTTGTACATAGGCTCCCACAATTATAATCTCAAAAATAAATTACAAAAAGAAATACAAATAGCTAGTAAGATACTTCTTTTTTTTTTTTTTGAAACAGTGTTTCACTATATAGCTCAAACTGTTCTGGAATACACCAGGTAGACCAAGCTTGGCCTTGAACTCATAGATCTGCCTCTGACTCCTGAGCACTGAGATTAAAGGTGCATACCCCTATGCTCATCTAGTAAACATTTAAAACCTATTCAATGTCCTTGGATATTAAGTTAACACAGATTAAAACGAATTCAAGATTCTATTTTGCAGGATGCCTCTGATCAGGAATACAAGTGGCAGGCAATACTACTGTGGATGTGCAGAAAGGGGTATAAACTAGTACAACCACTATGAAATCATCTGGATGCTTCCCCAAAACTATAAATAGAACTACTATAATGTAACCCAACAATACCACTCATGGGGAGATAAAGAAAGAACTTTAATCCTACTGTGGAGATAACTTGCGCATCCTTGCTAATTTCTACTTTATTCACTATAGCTAGGAAATCATACCAACCTAGATTTCCATCAAGTGTTGAATAGATCAGGAGAATGTGGTCCTATACACAGTTGGAATGTTACTCAACTGTGTGAGAACATCTTGGAATTCACAGATAAATGGATGAAACTTGAAAAAAAAAAAGGTAGAACAGTAGTTCTCAACCTGTGGGTGGAGACTCGTCTGGTGATCAAAGAACCCTTTCATAGGGGTCTTGTGAGACCATCTGAATATTTGATATTTGTATAATGATTAATGTCAGTAGCAAATTTATGGTTATGAAGCTGCACAGAATAGAATTTTATGTTTGTGGGTCATCATAACATGAGAAACTGAATTCAGGGGTTGCAGCATTAGGAAGGCTGAGAACTACTACACTAGAATAAAGTTCAGAAAGACAGTGTATATATATATTCTCTCTCATATGTGGCTACTAGCTTTAAATCTTTTGTTTTCTGTGTTGAACTTGGAATCCATGTGGTATTTAGGTAATTAGAAACAGGCTGTTGGGGAGTATACCTATTAAGAGAAAGGAGATAATAAAATATAGTAAAATGTAAATAGACAGGAACTAGGGGTTGACAAGGAAAAATTATAGAGAGGACTGGAGGATGGGGAAATAAGTCAGTGGGAAAAGTCTTAAATGAAGTGGAGTATAAAAGTTATATGGAGACGTTTGATCTTGCAACATAAGTTAAAAAAAGGCAATTAGATGCATAATAGAACACAAAATGACATTAAAGAATGGGGCAAATATACTGAAATAAAGGTTTAAGTGGGGATGGCATCAGATAGATAAAGGAAAACAGATTAGAGTCTCTGCTGCTTTGAATAAAAAATATCCCCCATAGGCTTCAATATTTGACCATTTGATCCTCATTTGGTGACACTGTGATTGCCATAGTGACAGTTTGCATCACCAACAATCTTTAGTTACTATTCCTGTTTTCCTATATTCATGTATATTTGTCATCATGTGTTTTTTTATTAACTTAATTCTTTTAAAAATACTAGTCAATATTCCTTGGTTAACATTATATCTAAATGTAGTTTTAATATTCATTCCCCTGATGTTAAACGTTTAAATGATTTCTGCTAGAGTCTACCTGGCATCACAGGGTAAACTGAGGAAGGTTGGGGGAGACGGGAAGAAGGGATAACCTAAGTTGCTTACTTTTGGCAATTTCTACCTTCTTTAACTCTTTGCTATTTTGTGGCCCAAACCCTCTCACTTCTGGTAATTTAATTCCTGCTGATAGCAGCAGGGAATTAAAAACAAAAAGCTTAGTTAGGCTCAAGGGCCCCTTACTGACATGGAGTTCATTAACTCTTCATGAGTCAGAGAGAAGAGAAAAGGAAGAATGTCTAGCATACACACGGACATACACAGACACACACACACACACACACACACACACACACGCACGCACACACACACTCTTTGGATAGACCCAACCACCTGTTTCATCAATTCCACAATTGTTCATGCATACATACACATATACCTACACATGTATGTATGTACATATATATAGACAAGTACACATACACGTTTTTGAGGAATATATCCATCACTTGGTGGATGGAGCAGAGCCTCCAAAGTCACATTTTATTTCTTCTCTATGGCAATATATACTTACTAGACAAAAGTTCTGTATAAAATCACCGCATAGATAAAATGATACACAATAGGGGAGTTATAAAGGGGTGTCCATAGTAAGTTCAAAGCAGTTCTTCATACTATAAAGCTCATTATAAGTTCAAAGCAACAATTTCACATGGTCTTGCTTTTGCACACCTGTGCCTTCATCTTTTGACCTGACCTAGAATGAATGTTATTCCTTAATCACAAATCTGTCCCAAGCCTGTTTCTCTTCTTAGTACAATTTATGAAAGCTCATTGTATTCCTTATTATGCAGCCTTTACTTGCTATTCTGTGATGAGGGGGCACATTCTTTTCTTGATTCTAACTTCATTACATCTTTCTGGCAAGACAACTAAAACCATCTCTGAAAGCTTTCTTCCTAAAATTATTTGGATCAAATCAGAAATGCCATGAAGTCACCAATTTATATAAACAGTATTAATTCATGAAAGTTCATCTTCATGTTGGTCTGCAGGGAATTTGCCCAATAGGGTGTGCTGTTGTTCAAGAATCATTAAGGTAATCATAAGTGGCGAGAAAGGCATGTCAGCAGTGAGAAGCAGGCCTGGGACAAATTCTCTGGGGCTGTGCCTTTCCATTGTGCACCCATTGAAGCCATGCAAAGTGGTGGGCTTTTTCCAAGCAACTCACTTGCCTGTCATAGCCTTTCCTAGATGGCTTCTGACAGATTTCTTAGTCATTTGTATTTTATCATTTGAAAATGCTATGTTTAGTTCCATACTCCATTTTTAATTGGGTGATTCTTAGTTTTCTTGAGGTTTGATATTTTTTGTTCTTTGAATATTTTAAAGAGCAGCCATTCTATCACTGTATAGGTTCATAAAGACTTTTTCCCTTATTATTTTTGTTTATAAAACATTGCTTATAAAACACATTTTATTGTAGGTATGGGAACAGGGTCAGGTGTATGTAAAGTTTCTATATTATGCTTTTTAAAATTAAAAATAGATTAAAAAATACAATGTGTGACTACAGTTTTCTTTCCCCCATATTCCTCTACACCTCCCCTTTCATCTGGACCCTCACCCTTTCTGTCTCTCATCAGAAAGCAAACAGACACCTAAGGAATAAATTATAAAAAAATATTTGATTTTTCAAATTTTAATATGAAAAACTAGCAAACAAGAAAAAGAGCAAAGAATAAGTATAAGAAATTCATATAGCTACTGAACACACATGTTCACACACATAGGAATCGCATCAAACAAAAACCTGGAAAGATTTTATGCAAACACATACACACACACACACACACACATTTCCTATATGTCATGCATATATATGAATATTAATATATATATATGAATGTAGGGTTAAAAGAACACTCTAAGTTTTGACATTATGTGACAAAGAACTTTCTCAGATGCATTTGAGTTCAGTTTTTTGGGTCCATCTATTGCTAGACAGGTTTTCCCTGACAATCATCCATCCAGACCAAGTAGGTTTCATTCCAGAGATGCAGGGTTGGTTTAATATATGGAAATCCATCAACGTAATCCATTATATAAACAAATTCAAAGGCAAAAACCACATGATCATCTCGTTAGATGCTGAGAAAGAATTTGACAAAATCCAACACCCATTTATGATAAAAATCTTGGAAAGATCAGGAATTCAAGGCCCATACCTAAACATAATAAAAGCAATATACAGCAAACCAGTAGCCAACATCAAAGTAAGTGGTGAGAAGGTGGAAGCAATCCCACTAAAATCAGGGACTAGACAAGGCTGCCCACTTTCTCCCTACCTATTCAACATTGTACTTGAAGTCCTAGCCAGAGCAATTCGACAACAAAAGGAGATCAAGGGGATACAAATTGGAAAGGAAGAAGTCAAAATATCACCTTTTGCAGATGATATGATAGTATATATAAGTGACCCTAAAAATTCCACCAGAGAACTCCTAAACCTGGTAAACAGCTTCGGTGAAGTAGCTGGATATAAAATTAACTCAAACAAGTCAATGGCCTTTCTCCACACAAAGAATAAACAGGCTGAGAAAGAAATTAGGGAAACAACATCCTTCTCAATAGTCACCAATAATATAAAATACCTTGGCTTGACTCTAACTAAGGAAGTGAAAGATTTGTATGATAAGAACATCAAGTCTCTGAAAAAAGAAATTGAAGAAGGTCTCAGAAGATGGAAAGATCTCCCATGCTCATGGATTGGCAGGATCAACATTGTAAAAATGGCTATCTTGCCAAAAGCAATCTACAGATTCAACGCAATCCCCATCAAGATTCCAAATCAATTCTTCAACGAAAGAGAAAGAACAATCTGCAAATTCATCTGGAATAACAAAAAACCTAGGATAGCAAAAACTCTTCTCAAGGATAAAAGAACCTCTGGTGGAATCACCATGCCTGACCTAAAGTTGTACTACAGAGCAATTGTGATAAAAACTGCATGGTATTGGTATAGTGACAGACAAGTAGACCAATGGAATAGAATTGAAGACCCAGAAATGAACCCACACACCTATGGTCACTTGATCTTTGACAAGGGAGCTAAAACCATCCAGTGGAAAAAAGACAGCATTTTCAACAAATGGTGCTGGCACAACTGATGGTTATCATGTAGAAGAATGTGAATTGATCCATTCCTATCTCCTTGTACTAAGGTCAAATCTCAGTGGATCAAGGAATTCCACATAAAACCAGAGACACTGAAACTTATAGAGGAGAAAGTGGGGAAAAGCCTCGAAGATATGGGCACAGGGGAAAAATTCCTGAATAGAACAGCAATGGCTTGTGCTGTAAGATCGAGAATTGACAAATGGGACCTCATAAAACTGCAAAGCTTCTGTAAGGCAAAAGACACCGTCAATAAGACAAAAAGGCCACCAACAGATTGGGAAAGGATCTTTAGCTATCCTAAATCAGATAGGGGACTAATATCAAATATATATAAAGAACTCAAGAAGATGGACTCCAGAAAATCAAATAACCCCATTAAAAATGGGGCTCAGAGCTAAACAAAGAATTCTCACCTGAGAAATAGCAAATGGCTGAGAAGCACCTGAAAAAATGTTCAGCATCCTTAATCATCAGGGAAATGCAAATCAAACAACCCTGAGATTCCATCTCACACCAGTCAGAATGGCTAAGATGAAAAGTTCAGGTGACAGCTGATGCTGTCCAGGATGTGGAGAAAGAGGAACACTCCTCCATTGTTGGTGGGATTGCAAGCTTGTACAACCACTCTGGAAATCAGTCTGGTGGTTCCTCAGAAAATTGGCCATAGTACTACCAGAGGATCCCGCAATACCTCTCCTGGGCATATATCCAGAAAATATTCCACCTGGTAAGAAGCACACATGCTCCACTATTTTCATAGTAGCCTTATTTATAATAGCCAGAAGCTGGAAAGAACCCAGATGCCCCTCAAAGAGGAACGGATACAAAAAATAAGGTACATTTACACAATGGAGTACTACTCAGCTATTAAAAAGAATGACTTTATGAAATCCCTAGGCAAATGTTTGGACCTGGAGTGCATCTTCCTGAGTGAGGTAACCCAATCACAAAAGAACTCACATGATATGTACTTACTGATAAGTGGATATAAGCCCAGAAACTTAGAATATCCAAGGTATAAGATACAATTTGTAAAACACATGAAACTCAGGACACTTTGCCCTTTCTTAGAATTGGGAACAAAACAGCCATGGAAGGAGTTACAGAGACAAAGTTTTGAGCTGAGAAGAAAGGATGGACCATCTAGAGACTGCCATATCCAGGGATCCATCCCATAATCAGCCTCCAAATGCTGACACCATTGCATACACTAGCAGGATTTTGCTGAAAGGACCCTGATATAGCTGTCTCTTGTGAGGCTATTTTTGGGCCTAGAAAACACAGAAGTGGATGCTTACAGTCAGCTATTAGATGGATCACAGGGCCCCCAATGGAGGATCTAGACAAGGTACCCAAGGAGCTAAAGGGATCTGCAACCCTATAGGTGGAACAACAATATGAACTAACCAGTATCACCTGGAACTCGTGTCTCTAGCTGCATATGTAGCAGAAGATGGCCTAATTGGCCATCAGTGGAAAGAGAGGCCCATTGGTATTGCAAACAGGGGAACACCAGGGCCAAGAAGTGGGAGTGGGGGGGGGGCAGAGAGGGGAGGAGGGCATAGCGGGCCTTTTGGGATAGCATTGGAAATGTAAATGAAGAAAATACCTAATAAAAAAAAGGAAAAAAAAGTGACTTGTTTCTCCAGTGAGATTCCTTTGGAAAACATCAGGCTTTCATTTGCAAGTGACTATCAGTTTGAGATGGATTTTGGGTTAGGAATGGGTTATGTGTCCACTTCTCAATGTATTCCTCAGTTGAGAATTCTTTATTTAGCTATGTACCCCATTTTTTAATGGGGTTATTTGAATTTCTGGAGTCCATCTTCTTGAGTTCTTTGTATATATTGCATATTAGTCCTCTATCAGATTTAGGATTGGTAAAGCTCCTTTCCCAATTTGCTGGTGGCCTTTTCATCTTATTGATGGTGTCTTTTGCCTTACAGAAGCTTTGCAATTTTATGAAGTCCCATTTGTCAATTCTTGATCTTACAGCACAAGCCATTGCTGTTCTCTTCAGGAATTTTCCCCCTGTGCCCATATCTTCTAGGCTTTTCCCCACTTTTTTAAAAATTAGGTAATTTCCTCATTTACATTTCCAATGCTATCCCAAAAGTCCCCCATACCCTACCCCCCTCCCCCACTCTCCTACCAACCCACTCCCACTTTTTGGCCCTGGTGTTGTTCCCCTGTACCGGGGCATATAAATTTTGCATGACCAATGGGCCTCTTTTTCCAGTGATGGCCGACTAGGCCATCTTTTGATACATATGCATCTAGAGACAAGAGCTCCGGGGTACTGGTTAGTACATATTGTTGTTCCACCTATAGGGTTGCAGATCCCTTTAGCTCCTTGTGTACTTTCTCTAGATCCTCCATTGGGGGCCCTGTGATCCATCTAATAGCTGACTGTAAGCATCCACTTCTGTGTTTGCTAGGCCCAAGAATAGCCTCACAAGAGACAGCTATATCAGGGTCCTTTCAGCAAAATCCTGCTAGTGTATGCAATGGTGTTAGCATTTGGAGGCTGATTATGGGATGGTTCCCTGGATATGGCAGTCTCTAGATGGTCCATCCTTTCTTCTCAGCTCAAAACTTTGTCTCTGTAACTCCTTCCATGGCTGTTTTGTTCCCAATTCTAAGAAGGGGCAAAGTGTCTACACTTTGATCTTCGTTCTTCTTGAGTTTCATGTGTTTTACAAATTGTATCTTATACCTTGGGTATTCTAAGTTTCTGGGCTTATATCCACTTATCTAAATGCTAAAGCAACTCCATTAAAAGCTACTTTAATGTGTAATGTGTTTTTGTGACATTTAGGATATTAGACTGACAGGAGTAACACAGGAAATGACATGGCAAAAAAGTGAGTTCTCTGAAGATGACCAAATGTTTTTCCTGGCTGCTATGGTCCACTGTGAGAGGCATAGATCCTAGAGACTCTATGCCAGGATTGTTTCTTGCTGTTGATTTACCTTTCCTGACACTATTACATAGCCTAATGTATCCTTGGCATCAGCCCACCCTGTTAACCAAATTTTCTGCAGACCAAGATGAAATGGACTTTGATGTAATAGTGCTGTTTAGATGAGTTAATGATTTCATACTTCCTGATAATGATTTTTCAAACTTCTGAAGTTATTTAAATAATTTTAAGCCTCTGTAGAATAAAAAGCTGCAAAGAGCATTGTGTGTTATGAGATAAGTGCCCTAGGAAGAAAAATTAAGTTTGGAACAAATTTATAATAGAGGAAAACTTTCTTTCCAGTTTATAAATGAGGCTTCTAATCTCAGCAACTACAGGTCATAAACTGGGATAATCTTTCAAAGACAAAGGTTTATTGTCTTTGAAAGGACATAAAATAAATGATTGACAGGTTTATCTGTACATGAATTCCCAATAATAAGACACAAGGCAGATTTGTTTCTTGATAACAGCTTGCTAATTAGAGACAAAAAGCTATTGCTTTAAAGTTGTCATGAAATTGTAGAGCAGAAAAAAATAGACAAGGAATGCTTAGTTAGGTACTAGTGTCATGGAAAGAAATGTAAACAGTTTTGCTGTATCTCCTTAAATTATTGATCTATGACTTAAACTACTGCTTTAAACTTACTTTGAAGTTATCAAATGTTAAAGTTTTTACAAAACCATGTAATCAATTATCCTGCTGTAACGGTTTTACCTGATGGTTTCTT
Source organism: Mus musculus (assembly GCF_000001635.26). NCBI lineage: Eukaryota > Metazoa > Chordata > Mammalia > Rodentia > Muridae > Mus > Mus musculus. The sequence continues at coordinate 62,577 of NW_012132907.1, read as the reverse complement.
TTATGACAATAAGGTAACTTTTTTTTTCTGAGAAGGTACAGAAACTAAGAACAAAAATAATGTTGTGAAGAAGCCCCTTTCTTGAAGAAGAAGAAGAAGAAGAAGAAGAAGAAGAAGAAGAAGCCCTTTTCTGCTCCAGTGAGTATCTGTGGTAAACAGACATCAAGTTATCTAGACACACTCTGCCAGAGGACTCATTGGCTCAAAAGGCAAAACTGATCACCCACACCCAGGCCTTGGAATTAAGAAAAGGAAAAAAAAAAAAAACCTCAACATCTACACGGATAGCAGGTATGCTTTTGCCACAGTTCACGTCCATGAGGACATGTATCAACAGAAGGGTCTACTGAAGTCTGGAGGAAGAAAATAAGAACAAAGAAGAAATACTGGCTCTACTGAGGTCTTACACGACCCTGCCAAGGTAAGCATCATACACTGTCCTAGTCACCATTAAAAAATGGGGCTCAGAGCTAAACAAAGAATTCTCACCTGAGGAATACTGAATGGCTGAGAAGCACCTAAAAAATGTTCAGCATCCTTAATCATCAGGGAAATGCAAATCAAAACAACCCTGAGATTCCATCTCACACCAGTCAGAATGGCTAAGATCAAAAATTCAGGTGACAGCAGATGCTGGCGAGGATGTGGAGAAAGAGGAACACTTCTCCATTGTTGGTGGGATTGCAAGCTTGTACAACCACTCTGGAAATCAGTCTGGCGGTTCCTCAGAAATTTGGACATAGTACTACCGGAGGATCCAGCAATACCTCTCCTGGGCATATATCCAGAAGATGCCCCAACTGGTAAGAAGGACACATGCACCACTATGTTCATAGCAGCCTTATTTATAATAGCCAGAAGCTGGAAAGAACCCAGATGCCCCTCAACAGAGGAATGGATACAGAAAATGTGGTACATTTACACAGAATGAATTTATGAAATTCCTAGGCAAATGGATGGACCTGGAGTGCATCATCCTGAGTGAGGTAACCCAATCACAAAAGAACTCACATGATATGTGCTCACTGATAAGTGGATATTAGCCCAGAAAGTTAGAATACCCAAGATACAAGATATAATTTGCAAAACTCAATCTACATTCTAAATCAAGTTTAGGCCCATCACAGTGACACCCCACTCCAGGTATCAACTTCTGTCTTGGACTTTTAGTGTTGTGAACAGACAACATGATCAATAAAAACCTACAAACCTAGCCAATGACCAGCTACAAAATAAAATATTAAATACAAAAAACATCTTATAACAGACAACATTTTAATTGGATTTGCTTACAGGGAGAGAGGTTAAGTCCATTATCATGAAGACAGGAGCCTGGCAGTGTCCAAGGAGAGCATGGTGCAGGCAGAGCTGAGAGTTCTTACACTAGTGATGCCTGAATAGCAAGGAGACATAAAAAATACCTCAACAGAGGGGCCACAGAAAGTGACTGGTGCAGTGAAACACAGAAAGGCTTGGGGGCACAAGGTCTATGCTAATGTTCACAGGACACTACCTGAGGGAAGGGGCAGGGAAGATTATTCCATGGGTTTAATGGACTGCTTATATTCTTACCAATGCTTGGTGCTGAACTGTGCAATGATTTATAAGCCAGTCCTTGCAAATTTACTACTCATAGAACGTTGGTTTTGTTTTGTTTTGATTGTTTCCATTGTTTTCAATAAAGTTTATTACTTTCAACAAATTTTGTTTGTTTGTGTGTTGTTTTTGAGTCTGGGGGTTAAATAGGCTCTTTTGATCTAACCGGGGAATGTGTATGAGCTTTCCAATTAAAAGGGATAAAAGACATAGGAAGGTAATCAGGAGGGATGCAGAGAGGCCAGGTAGGAAGGGGAGAGAACAAGGAAGGCTGGGCTCTGTCCAATGGAGAGATGGGCTTGGTTGCTCTAGTAACAAGCCAGTGGAATGTCAATTGAAAGAAGAATGTGTGTAAGGCATAACCATGTAAAGAAAGATCATGCTGGGAATACAGTGCAGCCATGCGGGAACATCTTATTCCAAGCTTGACACACAGTTCATCCTTCCATCCACCCATGCATTGATCTGGAGTTCTTGCTACTCCTATTGGTTTTAATCCCCAACACCCACCCTTATTCCTCTTTTGATCTTAAGATCCCCAAGTCTCCAAGGTCATAATGTTTACTTGGAGCTCCAAGTTGAACCTTGACAAACATGGAAAGAATGTGTTTATCATTCTACAATGGCCTATAATTTTACAAAGAACATTTTGGCATGCCAGCAGGATAAAACAATATCTCACCTGCTGGTCATCAGCTCAGGGAATCCTCCTTGAGGTGTCTCCAGTGTACAAGGCTAACTCCAGAGATCTAACAGTACAGGCCATACCCTTAGAAAACAGCACTATGCAAAAGATGATCAACACTTTTCTTCACACTGCTCAATAGAAAATGAACAATTTAATGATATCTCAAGCTTCCAGGCTCCTTATCATACTGTCTGTGAAAGAAACAAATGGGAAGGTCCCTCTCCTTCTCCCTCTCCCTCTCCCTCTCCCTCTCCCTCTCCCTCTCCCTCTCCCTCTCCCTCTCCCTCTCCCTCTCCCTCTCCCTCTCCCTCTCCCCCTCCCCCTCTCCCTCCCCCTCTCCCTCCCCATCTCCCTCCCCATCTCCCTCCCCATCTCCCTCCCCATCTCCCTCCCCTTCTTTTCTCACACCCCCTCTTTCTCTTACTTGCTATTGCTCTCTTAATCTCTATCTCTCTCTCCCTCCCTCCATTCCTTCTTTGATCCCCCTCCCTTTTCTGTCCATGCCTCACTTTCACCATCTCTTCCACTCTCTCTCCACATCCTTTCTCCCTCCCTTCTGCACTCGCTCCCTCCCCTCCACTTTCTCCCTTCCTACATAATTCCTTCTCTCTATCGATCCTTCCCTCCCTTCTGCACTCCCTCACCCAATCCTCTCCTCACTCTGTCCCTCAATCCCTTCCCACTCTCTTACTCTCTCTCTCTCTCTTCCAGTCTGTCTGTCTGTTTGTCTCTTCCTGTTTTACTTTGCCATGGAACCCCATCCATAGTCCTGCCATTCACATTCCTCAGGATTGTGTGTGTGTGTGTGAGAGAGAGTGTGGTCTGAGGGTGTGCCTGTTCACAATTGACTCAGTGTGTTGTTGCTAAGGGCTTGGGGGCAGTTTGGGGTTGCATTTTTGATCCCAGTACAGGTGAAGTTCGGTCTTGTCCTCATAGCACAGCCAGATTTGGAAAGCCAAGGAAGGGGGTCTGAAACACTCTAGAGATAGGAAGGAGAAGGGGATGTCTAGAACTCCTTCTTGATCAACTGCTGGATGACGTCCAAATAGAAAAGTATGCTCCAGCCCCTCTGGATTTGGATGGAGACCCTGGTGGCCGGGTGCATGAAGGTTCCCGGGACAGCTTTTTGCCACAGGAAGAAACAGGAAGTACAGGCATGGATACTTCAAGCCCTAGAAAAACACTCTAGTTCTGCAAAGAGTCCCAGCATTCCCAAATCACAGCCCTGTGGAGCAGGATAGCAGCCTTCCATATAACCCAGGGAAGGAGTCCACTCTCCCACTTCCCCTCAGGTAGTGTCTGTACTATTTAGTGAAGCCGACCTAGTGTCCCATCTGAATTCCCGGGGTCGACTGGAGCCAGTTACTTGGTGTGGCCCACAGCTCAAGATCAAGACTTGCTGGCGTCACAAGGGTCGGATGGGGCCCCTACAGGTCTGGAAGGCAGAGAGCATGAAGGTGCCCAGGAGAGCTTGTTGCCAGAGGAAGAAGCAGGAAGTACGGGAAAGGATACTTTGAGCTCTAGCGATTCACCCTCCTTCTGAAGAGAGTCCCAGACTTCCCAAAAGGCACAGCCCTGTGGAGCGGGCCAAAAAGATACCCGGAATCAAGCAGACAGCACAGGCCCTCTGGAAATTCTCCCTGATCAACTGCAGGGCAAAGTCCAAAAGGAAGAGCATGTGCCAGCCCCACTGGATTGGGGTAGAAATCCTGGCAGCAGGGAGCATGAAGGTTCCCAGGACAGCTTACTGCGCCTGGATGAAGCAGCAAATTCGGGCATGGATACCTTGATCACTAGCATTTGACCAACCTTGTGCAGAGTTGCAGCCTCCCCAGGTGGCACAGCCATCTGGACCAGGCCAAGCACAGGCCCCCACTCAGAGTGGGTTCATAGACTCTCTGGAGCTCTTCCTTGATCAACTGCTGACCGAAGTCCAACTTGAGGAGCAGGGGCCTGCCCCTGTGAATGTGGAGGAAACATGGGAGCAAATGGACACAACACCTGATCTGCCTCTCACTCCAGAAGAATATCAGACTCTTCTAGATATGCTCTGACTCCCTGACAGTACCCCTTGCTTCTAGAAACCCGAGAGGCCAAAGTCCTGAAGAGACCCGATTTGGAACTGGAGAAGGGACCCATCCCAGCAAGGATGTGCATCAAAAACCCAACTCCAGTGACTTCCCGAAATGCAAGGTGTCTCGCTAACTATAAGGATTGATTGCAGGTGGGGATAATAATGAAGTGCCTTCTCCAGGGCCCGGGGATTAGGAAATCAGCCCTGAAAGTGAGAGACTCTGCTACAGGGACAGATGGAGAGGCCAATAGTGACTCCTCAACAACAAGGACCCTAAAGGTAACCCCAAAAGAAGGGCCACACCAAGTGACTGGCTCCAGTGGACCCCAGGAAATCACACGGGACACTAGGACTAGGCTTCACTACAGAGGACACACACTCCCTGAGGGCAATGGGGAGAGTGGACTCCTTCCCTGGGTTATATGGACTGCTGTTATCCTTACAGATGCTTCGTGCAGAGCTGTGCAAGGTTTTACAGGCCAGTCTTGTAATATCTACTACCCATAGGTCTTTTGTTTGTTTTCTTTTTCTTTTTCACTTTCTTTTTCATTTTTTTTCTTTTTCTTTTTTTTAGGGGTGGGTTGTCTTTGCTGGGTTTGGTTTGGTTTTGTGTAGTTTGTTTCCATTGCTTTCAATAAAGTTTATTGATTTTAACAAAATTTGTTTGTGTGTTTGTGTGCTGTTTTGTGGGATGCGGGGTGGGTTGAATAGGCTGTTTTGTTCTACCCGGAGAACGTGCATGAGAATTCCATTTAAAGGGATGAAAGACATAGGAAGGTATTCAGGAGGGATGCAGAGAAGCCAGGTAGAAAAGGGGAGAGAACAAGGAAGGCTGGGCTGTGTCCAGTGGAGAGACGGGCTTGCTTGATCTAGTAACAAGCAGGTGGAATGTCAACTGAAAGAAGAATGTGTGTAAGGCATAACCTTGTCAAGAAAGATCATCTTGGGAATACAGTGCAGCTAGGTGTGAACATCTTATTCCAAGCTGAAACACAGCCATCAGTCTATTCTTCATCCATCCATCCATCCATCCATCTATCCATCCTTGCATCCATTCATCCATGCATGCCTAAATCAATCTGTAGATCTTTCAATCCTATTGGGATTAATCCCCAGCACCCTCCCTTATCCCTCTTTTGATCTTGAGATTCCCAGGTGTTCAAGGTCATGCTGTTTATATGGAGCTCCAAGTTGATCTTTGACCCACATTGGAAGGAGACGGTATGTTTACCATTCTACAATGACCGACAATTCTACAGAGAGCCTTATGGCATGCCAGCAGGACAAAACAATCTCTCATTTGCTGGCCATCACCTCAGGACAACTTATTTGAAGTGTCTCCAGTGTTCAAGGCTAACTCCAGAGATCTAAGAGCACAGAACATACTGCCAGCAAACACAGCACATGCAAGAAGACGATCAACTCTTTTCCTCACCCTGCTCCATAGAAAGTGCACAACCTACTGGTGTCTCCAGCTTCCAGGCTCCTTTTCATACAGTCTGTGAAAGAAACACCTTGTGAGGTGTCTCCCTCTCTCTCTGTCTCTCTCTGTCTGTCTGTCTGTCTCTATCTCTCTCTCTCTCCCTTCATTCCTCTTTTGCTCCCCCTCCCATTTCCCCACTTGCCTCCATTTCACCATCTCTTCCACTCTCTGTCTCCATCCCCATACTTCTATCCTCCCATCTTCACTCCCCCATCCACAATCTACCTCCCTACTTCCCTATCTCTCTCTATCCATTCTTCCCTTCCTTCTGCACTCTGTCACTCTCTCCCTACCACCCTCCACCCTCTGTCCCTAAATCCCTCCCCCCTTCTCTTTACATCTGTGTTTGCCTCTCTCTTTGTGTCTTCCTCTGCCCCTAACCCCACCAATGGTCGTGACTTTATCCTCCCTTAGGATATTTGTGAGCATGATGTGTGTGTGTGTGTATGTGTGTGTTTGTGCTTGTGTGTGCCCGCATGTGTGCATGTGTTTGTGTGTGCATGCGTGCGTGCATGCATGCAAATGTGTGTAAGTGTGTGTGTGGTCTGAGGGTGTGCCTGTTCACAATTGTCTCTGTGTGTTGCTGCCAGGTGCCTAGGGGCTGTTTGGACTTTCATTTTGATCTCAGTACAGGTGATGTTCCCTCTTGTCCTCATAGCACAGTCAGACTTGGAAAGTCAAGGAAGGGGGTCTGAAACACTCTAGAGATAGGATGGAGGTGGTGATGTCTTTGGATCTCAGACCATGATGTTGGGATGGTCAGTGGGAGGTCTTGTCTTTGTAAGCTGATTGAATCCGGATGGGATGAACTGAGCATGGCTTCCATAGGGCTTGGGATTCGGGGAAGGCTGAGTCCAATTCCCCAAGCTTTACTGAAGACTGCTCTCCTTCTCATAGGTGTCCTGGTACCTGTGCCACCTGCCAGTCAATGAATGACATGGCTGATGGGAATGGCGAGTCCTCTGACTCTTGTGTGCTCCCTGAGTGTGGGTCTAGACTGGCGACCCCGTGGCTTGCCAGGGATGAGGAGCCTTTGGGGAGATTTTGCTGAGTGTCAGAGGACGTTTGAGGTCCCCCTCCTGGTGCCCTGACGTCAGGTGCCAGGCGTGGCAGGCATGGCAAGGATGCTGGAGGTCTGCCTCCTGGTGCCCTGATGTCAGGTGCCAGGCGTGGCAGGTGTGGTGCTTCTTGGAAGCACCGCGAGGAAGGGGTAGGCATGTTCTGTAGCCCAAGGCGCCTAACTGGTAGGTAGTGGGTGGGACTACCTGAGCAGAGGCAGAGATATTTAAGGGGTAGTGGTCACAGCCACTCTGCTGGCAGTTGCTGCAGCTTGTGTTTGTTCTGAAGCTGTCCTGAGTCGATTCTCCCAAGGTGAGTACTTCTGGCAGGCCGTCATTGGCACCATGGCAGAAGCTGGCAGCCCTGTTGGTGGCTGTGGTGTGGCACAGGAATCCCGGCAGCGCAGGAAGACGGTTTGGCAGGACTTGCAAGAGGAGGCCCTATCAGCTTTCAACTAGAAGAGATACCTGTACTTTTAGGTGCTGGCCAGGCAAATGGGGATCCCAGATTGCTGAATTTGGGTGTGGTTTCTGAATTGCAGGAAATCGCACTGGAGGGGGAGGGGCATGCCTCAAAGAGGTTCACCTGAGGCTCCAACCAAATAGCCTCACCACAGCTCCAGGAAGAACTAGGCTCCAGGGTACAGGGTGGAGGCATGCGCTCATCCAGCAGAAGGCCTCACACTGGACTCACTTTGTCACAGCGCAGGATCCTAGCACAAGCATTTGAGAGGAACCCACGACCAGGCTGTGCTACCAGGGAGGAGCTGGCACTTGAGACAGGGTTGCCCGAGGACATGATCCACACATGGTTGAAAAACAAAAGAGCTCGGCGCCACAGGAGGGGCAGGCCCACAGCTCAAGATCAAGACTTGCTGGCCTCACAAGTGTCCGGTGGGGCCCCTGCAGGTCCGGTAGGCAGGGGCCATGAAGTTGCACAGGAGAGCTCATTGCCACAGGAAGAAGCAGGAAGTACGGGCATGGATACTACAAGCACCAGCTACTCGCCCTCTTTCTGCAGAGAGTCCCAACTTTCCCAAGTGTCACAGCCCCGTGGAGCAGGCCAAAAAGAGGTCCCCACTCAAGCAGGCAACGTAGGCCCTCTGGAACTTCTCCTTGATGAACTGCAGGACGAAGTACAGGTGAAAGAGCATGTGCCAGACCCTTTGGATTTGGGTAGTGATCCTGGCGCCAGGGAGCCTGAAGGTTCCCAGGACAGCTTACAGAGCCTGGATGAAGCAGCAAATTCAGGCTGGCATACCTCGGTCCCGAGCATCTCGTCAACCTTGTGCAGAGAGTCCCAGCCTTCCCAAGTGGCACAGCCCTCTGGACCAGGACAAGCACAGGCCCCCACTCAAAGTGGGTTCATAGACCCTCTGGAGCTCTTTCTCGATGAACTGCTGACTGAAGTCCAACTTGAGGAGCAGGGGCCTGCCCCTGTGAATGTGGAGGAAACAGGGGAGCAAATGGACACAACACCTGAGCTGCCTCTCACCCCAGAAGAATATCAGACTCTTCTAGATATGCTCTGACTCCCTGACAGTACCCCTTGCATCTAGACACCCGCGAGGCCAAATCCTAAAGAGACCCAATTTGGAACTGGAGAAGGTACCCATTTCAGCAAGGATGTGCACAAAAATGCAACTCCAGTGACTTCCCGAAATGCAAGGTGTCTTGCTAACTATAAGGATGGATTGCAGGTGGGGATAATAATGAAGTGCCTTCTGCAGCGCCCAGGGATTAGGAAATCAGCCCTGAAAGTGAGAGACTCTGCTACAGGGACAGATGGAGAGGCCAATAGTGACTCCTCAACAACAAGGAGCCTAAAGATAACCCCAAAAGAAGGGCCACACCAAGTGACTGGCTCCAGTGGACCCCAGGAAATCACACGGGACACTAGGACTAGGCTTCACTACAGAGGACACACACTCCCTGAGGGCAATCGGGAGAGTGGACTCCTTCCCTGGGTTGTATGGACTGCTGCTATTCTTACAGATGCTTCGTGCAGAGCTGTGCAAGGTTTTACAGGCCAGTCTTTTAATATCTACTACCCATAGGTCTTTTGTTTGTTTTCTTTTTCTTTTTCACTTTCTTTTTCATTTTTTTTTCTTTATTTTTATGGGTGGGTTGTCTTTGCTGGGTTTGGTTTGGTTCTGTGTAGTTTGTTTCCATTGCTTTCAATAAAGTTTATTGATTTTGACAAAATTTGTTTGTGTGTTTGTGTACTGTGTTGTGGGATGAGGGGTGGGTTGAAGAGGCTGTTTTGTTCTACCCGGAGAATGTGCATGAGAATTCCATTTAAAGGGATGAAAGACATAGGAAGGTATTCAGGAGGGATGCAGAGAGGCCAGGTAGAAAAGGGGAGAGAACAAGGAAGGCTGGGCTGTGTCCAGTGGAGAGACGGGCTTGCTTGATCTAGTAACAAGCAGGTGGAATGTCAACTGAAAGAAGAATGTGTGTAAGGCATAACCTTGTCAAGAAAGATCATCTTGGGAATACAGTGCAGCTAGGTGTGAACATCTTATTCCAAGCTTGAAACACAGCCATCAGTCTATTCTTCATCCATCCATCCATCTATCCATTCTTGCATCCATTCATCCATGCATGCCTAAATAATCTGGAGGTCTTTCAATCCTTTTGGGATTAATCCCCAGCACCCTCCCTTATCCTTCTTTTGATCTTGAGATTCCCAGGTGTTCAAGGTCATGCTGTTTACATGGAGCTCCAAGTTGATCCTTGACCCACATTGGAAGGACTCGGTATGTTTAATATTCTACAATGACCGACAATTCTACAGAGAGCCTTATGGCATGCCAGCAGGACAAAACAATCTCTCATTTGCTGGCCATCACCTCAGGACAACTTATTTGAAGTGTCTCCAGTGTTCAAGGCTAACTCCAGAGATCTAAGAGCACAGAACATACCGCCAGCAAACACAGCACATGCAAGAAGATGATCAACTCTTTTCTTCACCCTTCTCCATAGAAAGTGCAAAACCTACTGGTGTCTCAAGCTTCCAGGCTCCTTTTCATACAGTCTGTGAAAGAAACACCTTGTGAGGTGTCTCCCTCTCTCTCTGTCTCTGTCTGTCTGTCTGTCTCTGTCTCTCTCTCTCTCCCTCCATTCCTCTTTTGCTCCCCCTCCCATTTCCCTCCTTGCCTCCATTTCACCATCTCTTCCACTCTCTGTCTCCATCCCCATCCTTCTACCCTCCCATATTCACTCCCCCCATCCACTTTCTACCTCCCTACTTCCCTATCTCTCTCTATGGATTCTTCCCTTCCTTCTGCACTCTGTCACTCTCTCCCTACCACCCTCCACCCTCTGTCCCTAAATCCCTTCCCCCCTTCTCTCCACATCTGTGTTTGTCTCTCTCTTCGTGTCTTCCTCTGCCCCTAACCCCACCCATGGTCGTGACTTTATCTTCCCTTAGGATATTTGTGAGCATGATGTGTGTGTGTTTGTGTGTGTGTGTGTGTTTGTGCTTGTGTGTGCCCGCATGTGTGTACGTGTTTGTGTGTGCGTGTGTGCGTGTGTGCGTGCATGCATGCAAATGTGTGTATGTGTGTGTGTGGTCTGAGGGTGTGCCTGTTCACAATTGTCTCTGTGTGTTGCTGCCAGGTGCCTAGGGGCTGTTTGGACTTTCATTTTGATCTCAGTACAGGTGATGTTCCCTCTTGTCCTCATAGCACAGTCAGACTTGGAAAGTCAAGGAAGGGGGTCTGAAACACTCTAGAGATAGGATGGAGGTGGTGATGTCTTTGGATCTCAGACCATGATGTTGGGATCGTCAGTGGGTGGTCTTGTCTTTGTAAGCTGATTGAATCCGGATGGGATGAACTGAGCATGGCTTCCATAGGGCTTGGGATTCCTGGAAGGCTGAGTCCAATTCCCCAAGCTTTACTGAAGACTGCTCCCCTTCTCATAGGTGTCCTGGTACCTGTGCCACCTGCCAGTCAATGAATGACATGGCTGATGGGAATGGCGAGTCCTCTGACTCTTGTGTGCTCCCTGGGTGTGGGTCTAGACTGGCGACCCCGTGGCTTGCCAGGGATGAGGAGCCTTTGGGGAGATTTTGCTGAGTGTCAGAGGATGCTTGAGGTCCGCCTCCTGGTGCCCTGATGTCAGGTGCCAGGCGTGGCAGGCTTGGCGCTTCTTGGGGGCAATGCGAGAAAGGGGTAGGCATGTTCTGTAGCCCAAGGCGCCTAACTGGTAGGTAGTGGGCGGGACTACCTGAGCAGAGGCAGAGGTATTTAAGGGGCAGTGGTCACAGCCACTCTGCTGGCAGTTGCTGCAGCTTGTGTTTGTTCTGAAGCTGTCCTGAGTCGAGTCTCCCAAGGTAAGGACTCCTGGGAGGCCGTCATTGGCACCATGGCAGAAGCTGGCAGCCCTGTTGGTGGCAGTGGTGTGGCACGGGAATCCCGGCGGCGCAGGAAGATGGTTTGGCAGGCCTGGCAAGAGCAGGCCCTGCTATCAACTTTTAAGGAGAAGAGATACCTGAGCTTCAAGGAGAGGAAGGAGCTGGCCAAGCGAATGGGGGTCTCAGATTGCCGCATCCGCGTGTGGTTTCAGAACCGCAGGAATCGCAGTGGAGAGGAGGGGCATGCCTCAAAGAGGTCCATCAGAGGCTCCAGGCGGCTAGCCTCGCCACAGCTCCAGGAAGAGCTTGGATCCAGGCCACAGGGTAGAGGCCTGCGCTCATCTGGCAGAAGGCCTCGCACTCGACTCACCTCGCTACAGCGCAGGATCCTAGGGCAAGCCTTTGAGAGGAACCCACGACCAGGCTTTGCTACCAGGGAGGAGCTGGCGCGTGACACAGGGTTGCCCGAGGACACGATCCACATATGGTTTCAAAACCGAAGAGCTCGGCGGCGCCACAGGAGGGGCAGGCCCACAGCTCAAGATCAAGACTTGCTGGCGTCACAAGGGTCGGATGGGGCCCCTACAGGTCCGGAAGGCAGAGAGCGTGAAGGTGCCCAGGAGAGCTTGTTGCCACAGGAAGAAGCAGGAAGTACGGGCATGGATACCTCGAGCCCTAGCGACTTGCCCTCCTTCTGCAGAGAGTCCCAGCCTTTCCAAGTGGCACAGCCCCGTGGAGCAGGCCAACAAGAGGCCCCCACTCAAGCAGGCAACGCAGGCTCTCTGGAACCCCTCCTTGATCAGCTGCTGGATGAAGTCCAAGTAGAAGAGCCTGCTCCAGCCCCTCTGAATTTGGATGGAGACCCTGGTGGCAGGGTGCATGAAGGTTCCCAGAAGAGCTTTTGGCCACAGGAAGAAGCAGGAAGTACAGGCATGGATACTTCAAGCCCCAGCGACTCAAACTCCTTCTGCAGAGAGTCCTTTCCTTCCCAAGTGGCACAGCCCTGTGGATCGGGCCAAGAAGATGCCCGCACTCAAGCAGACAGCACAGGCCCTCTGGAACTCCTCCTCCTTGATCAACTGCTGGACGAAGTCCAAAAGGAAGAGCATGTGCCAGTCCCACTGGATTGGGGTAGAAATCCTGGCAGCAGGGAGCATGAAGGTTCCCAGGACAGCTTACTGCCCCTGGAGGAAGCAGCAAATTCGGGCATGGATACCTCGATCCCTAGCATCTGGCCAACCTTCTGCAGAGAATCCCAGCCTCCCCAAGTGGCACAGCCCTCTGGACCAGGCCAAGCACAGGCCCCCACTCAAGGTGGGAACACGGACCCCCTGGAGCTCTTGCTCTATCAACTGTTGGATGAAGTCCAAGTAGAAGAGCATGCTCCAGCCCCTCTGAATTGGGATGTAGATCCTGGTGGCAGGGTGCATGAAGGTTCGTGGGAGAGCTTTTGGCCACAGAGAGAAGCAGGAAGTACAGGCCTGGATACTTCAAGCCCCAGCGACTCAAACTCCTTCTGCAGAGAGTCCCAGACTTCCCAAGTGGCACAGCCCTGTGGATCGGGCCAAGAAGATGCCCGCACTCAAGCAAACAGCACAGGCCCTCTGGAACTCCTCCTCCTTGATCAACTGCTGGACGAAGTCCAAAAGGAAGAGCATGTGCCAGCCCCACTGGATTGGGGTAGAAATCCTGGCAGCAGGGAGCATGAAGGTTCCCAGGACAGCTTACTGCCCCTGGAGGAAGCAGCAAATTCGGGCATGGATACCTCGATCCCTAGCATCTGGCCAACCTTCTGCAGAGAATCCCAGCCTCCCCAAGTGGCACAGCCCTCTGGACCAGGCAAAGCACAGGCCCCGACTCAAGGTGGGAACACGGACCCTCTGGAGCTCTTCCTTGATCAACTGCTGACCGAAGTCCAACTTGAGGAGCAGGGGCCTTCCCCTGTGAATGTGGAGGAAACATGGGAGCAAATGGACACAACACCTGATCTGCCTCTCACTCCAGAAGAATATCAGACTCTTCTAGATATGCTCTGACTCCCTGACAGTACCTCTTGCTTCTAGAAACCGGAAAGGCCAAAGTCCTGAAGAGACCCGATTTGGAACTGGAGAAGTGACCCATCCCAGCAAGGATGTGCATCAAAAACCCAACTCCAGTGACTTCCCGAAATGCAAGGTGTCTCGCTAACTATAAGGATTGATTGCAGGTGGGGATAATAATGAAGTGCCTTCTCCAGGGCCCGGGGATTAGGAAATCAGCCCTGAAAGTGAGAGACTCTGCTACAGGGACAGATGGAGAGGCCAATAGTGACTCCTCAACAACAAGGAGCCTAAAGATAACGCCAAAAGAAGGGCTACACCAAGTGACTGGCTCCAGTGGACCCCAGGAAATCACACGGGACACTAGGACTAGGCTTCACTACAGAGGACACACACTCCCTGAGGGCAATGGGGAGAGTGGACTCCTTCCTTGGCTTATATGGACTGCTGTTATCCTTACAGATGCTTCGTGCAGAGCTGTGCAAGGTTTTACAGGCCAGTCTTTTAATATCTACTACCCATAGGTCTTTTGTTTGTTTTCTTTTTCTTTTTCACTTTCTTTTTCATTTTTTTTCTTTTTCTTCTTTTAAGGGGTGGGTTGGCTTTGTTGGGTTTGGTTTGGTTTTGTGTAGTTTGTTTCCATTGCTTTCAATAAAGTTTATTGATTTTAACAAAATTTGTTTGTGTGTTTGTGTGCTGTTTTGTGTGATGAGGGGTGGGTTGAATAGGCTGTTTTGTTCTACCCGGAGAACGTGCATGAGAATTCCATTTAAAGGGATTAAAGACATAGGAAGGTATTCAGGAGGGATGCAGAGAGGCCAGGTAGAAAAGGGGAGAGAACAAGGAAGGCTGGGCTATGTCCAGTGGAGAGACGGGCTTGCTTGATCTAGTAACAAGCAGGTGGAATGTCAACTGAAAGAAGAATGTGTGTAAGGCATAACCTTGTCAAGAAAGATCATCTTGGGAATACAGTGCAGCTAGGTGTGAACATCTTATTCCAAGCTTGAAACACAGCCATCAGTCTATTCTTCATCCATCCATCCATCCATCCATCCATCCATGCCTAAATCAATCTGTAGATCTTTCAATCCTATTGGGATTAATCCCCAGCACCCTCCCTAATCCCTCTTTTGATCTTGAGATTCCCAGGTGTTCAAGGTCATACTGTTTATATGGAGCTCCAAGTTGATCCTTGACCCACATTGGAAGGAGACGGTATGTTTACCATTCTACAATGACCGACAATTCTTTTTTTTTTTTTTTTTTTTTTCGTTTTCAGCTTTTTATTTTTTTATGACCGACAATTCTACAGAGAGCCTTAAAGCATGCCAGCAGGACAAAACAATCTCTCATTTGCTGGCCATCACTTCAGGACAACTTATTTGAAGTGTCTCCAGTGTTCAAGGCTAACTCCAGAGATCTAAGAGCACAGAACATACCGCCAGCAAACACAGCACATGCAAGAAGACGATCAACTCTTTTCTTCAACCTGCTCCATAGAAAGTGCACAACCTACTGGTGTCTCAAGCTTCCAGGCTCCTTTTTATACAGTCTGTGAAAGAAACACCTTGTGAGGTGTCTCCCTCTCTCTCTGTCTCTGTCTGTCTGTCTGTCTCTGTCTGTCTGTCTGTCTCTGTCTGTCTCTCTCTCCCTCCATTCCTCTTTTGCTCCCCCTCCATTTCCCTCCCTGCCTCCATTTCACCATCTCTTCCCCTCTCTGTCTCCATCCCCATTCTTCTACCCTCCCATATTCACTCCCCCCCATCCACTTTCTACCTCCCTACTTCCCTATCTCTCTGTATCGATTCTTCCCTTCCTTCTGCACTCTGTCACTCTCTCCTTACCACCCTCCACCCTCTGTCCCTAAATCCCTTCCCCCCTTCTCTCCACATCTGTGTTTGTCTCTCTCTTCGTGTCTTCCTCTGCCCCTAACCCCAACCATGGTCGTGACTTTATCTTCACTGGAGTTGGGTTTTTGATGCACATCTGGCCAACCTTCTGCAGAGAATACCAGCCTCCCCAAGTGGCACAGCCCTCTGGACCAGGCCAAGCACAGGCCCCCACTCAAGGTGGGAACACGGACCCCCTGGAGCTCTTGCTCTATCAACTGTTGGATGAAGTCCAAGTAGAAGAGCATGCTCCAGCCCGTCAGAATTGGGATGTAGATCCTGGTGGCAGGGTGCATGAAGGTTCGTGGGAGAGCTTTTGGCCACAGGAAGAAGCAGGAAGTACAGGCCTGGATACTTCAAGCCCCAGCGACTCAAACTCCTTCTGCAGAGAGTCCCAGACTTCCCAAGTGGCACAGCCCTGTGGATCGGGCCAAGAAGATGCCCGCACTCAAGCAGACAGCACAGGCCCTCTGGAACTCCTCCTCCTTGATCAACTGCTGGACGAAGTCCAAAAGGAAGAGCATGTGCCAGTCCCACTGGATTGGGGTAGAAATCCTGGCAGCAGGGAGCATGAAGGTTCCCAGGACAGCTTACTGCCCCTGGAGGAAGCAGCAAATTCGGGCATGGATACCTCGATCCCTAGCATCTGGCCAACCTTCTGCAGAGAATCCCAGCCTCCCCAAGTGGCACAGCCCTCTGGACCAGGCCAAGCACAGGCCCCCACTCAAGGTGGGAACACGGACCCTCTGGAGCTCTTCCTTGATCAACTGCTGACCGAAGTCCAACTTGAGGAGCAGGGGCCTGCCCCTGTGAATGTGGAGGAAACATGGGAGCAAATGGACACAACACCTGATCTGCCTCTCACTCCAGAAGAATATCAGACTCTTCTAGATATGCTCTGACTCCCCGACAGTACCTCTTGCTTCTAGAAACCCGAGAGGCCAAAGTCCTGAAGAGACCCGATTTGGAACTGGAGAAGTGACCCATCCCAGCAAGGATGTGCATCAAAAACCCAACTCCAGTGACTTCCCGAAATGCAAGGTGTCTCGCTAACTATAAGGATTGATTGCAGGTGGGGATAATAATGAAGTGCCTTCTCCAGGGCCCGGGGATTAGGAAATCAGCCCTGAAAGTCGAGACTCTGCTACAGGGACAGATGGAGAGGCCAATAGTGACTCCTCAACAACAAGGAGCCTAAAGATAACCCCAAAAGAAGGGCCACACCAAGTGACTGGCTCCAGTGGACCCCAGGAAATCACACAGGACACTAGGACTAGGCTTCACTACAGAGGACACACACTCCCTGAGGGCAATGGGGAGAGTGGACGCCTTCCTTGGCTTATATGGACTGCTGTTATCCTTACAGATGCTTCGTGCAGAGCTGTGCAAGGTTTTACAGGCCAGTCTTTTAATATCTACTACCCATAGGTCTTTTGTTTGTTTTCTTTTTCTTTTTCACTTTCTTTTTCATTTTTTTCTTTTTCTTCTTTTTAGGGGTGGGTTGGCTTTGTTGGGTTTGGTTTGGTTTTGTGTAGTTTGTTTCCATTGCTTTCAATAAAGTTTATTGATTTTAACAAAATTTGTTTGTGTGTTTGTGTGCTGTTTTGTGTGATGAGGGGTGGGTTGAATAGGCTGTTTTGTTTTACCCGGAGATCGTGCATGAGAATTCCATTTAAAGGGATTAAAGACATAGGAAGGTATTCAGGAGGGATGCAGAGAGGCCAGGTAGAAAAGGGGAGAGAACAAGGAAGGCTGGGCTATGTCCAGTGGAGAGACGGGCTTGCTTGATCTAGTAACAAGCAGGTGGAATGTCAACTGAAAGAAGAATGTGTGTAAGGCATAACCTTGTCAAGAAAGATCATCTTGGGAATACAGTGCAGCTAGGTGTGAACATCTTATTCCAAGCTTGAAACACAGCCATCAGTCTATTCTTCATCCATCCATCCATCCATCCATCCATCCATCTATCCATCCTTGCATCCATTCATCCGTGCATGCCTAAATCAATCTGTAGATCTTTCAATCCTTTTGGGATTAATCCCCAGCACCCTCCCTAATCCCTCTTTTGATCTTGAGATTCCCAAGTGTTCAAGGTCATGCTGTTTATATGGAGCTCCAAGTTGATCTTTGACCCACATTGGAAGGAGACGGTATGTTTACCATTCTACAATGATCGACAATTCTACAGAGAGCCTTATGGCATGCCAGCAGGACAAAACAATCTCTCATTTGCTGGCCGTCACCTCAGGACAACTTATTTGAAGTGTCTCCAGTGTTCAAGGCTAACTCCAGAGATCTAAGAGCACAGAACATACTGCCAGCAAACACAGCACATGCAAGAAGACGATCAACTCTTTTCTTCAACCTGCTCCATAGAAAGTGCACAACCTACTGGTGTCTCAAGCTTCCAGGCTCCTTTTCATACAGTCTGTGAAAGAAACACCTTGTGAGGTGTCTCCCTCTCTCTCTGTCTCTGTCTGTCTGTCTGTCTCTGTCTCTCTCTCTCTCCCTACATTCCTCTTTTGCTCCCCCTCCCATTTCCCTCCTTGCCTCCATTTCACCATCTCTTCCACTCTCTGTCTCCATCCCCATCCTTCTACCCTCCCATATTCACTCCCCCCATCCACTTTCTACCTCCCTACTTCCCTATCTCTCTCTATGGATTCTTCCCTTCCTTCTGCACTCTGTCACTCTCTCCCTACCACCCTCCACCCTCTGTCCCTAAATCCCTTCCCCCCTTCTCTCCACATCTGTGTTTGTCTCTCTCTTCGTGTCTTCCTCTGCCCCTAACCCCACCCATGGTCGTGACTTTATCTTCCCTTAGGATATTTGTGAGCATGATGTGTGTGTGTTTGTGTGTGTGTGTGTGTTTTTGCTTCTGTGTGCCCGCATGTGTGTACGTGTTTGTGTGTGCGTGTGTGCGTGTGTGCGTGCATGCATGCAAATGTGTGTATGTGTGTGTGTGGTCTGAGGGTGTGCCTGTTCACAATTGTCTCTGTGTGTTGCTGCCAGGTGCCTAGGGGCTGTTTGGACTTTCATTTTGATCTCAGTACAGGTGATGTTCCCTCTTGTCCTCATAGCACAGTCAGACTTGGAAAGTCAAGGAAGGAGGTCTGAAACACTCTAGAGATAGGATGGAGGTGGTGATGTCTTTGGATCTCAGACCATGATGTTGGGATCGTCAGTGTGTGGTCTTGTCTTTGTAAGCTGATTGAATCCGGATGGGATGAACTGAGCATGGCTTCCATAGGGCTTGGGATTCCTGGAAGGCTGAGTCCAATTCCCCAAGCTTTACTGAAGACTGCTCCCCTTCTCATAGGTGTCCTGGTACCTGTGCCACCTGCCAGTCAATGAATGATTTGGCTGATGGGAATGGCGAGTCCTCTGACTCTTGTGTGCTCCCTGGGTGTGGGTCTAGACTGGCGACCCCGTGGCTTGCCAGGGATGAGGAGCCTTTGGGGAGATTTTGCTGAGTGTCAGAGGACGCTTGAGGTCCGCCTCCTGGTGCCCTGATGTCAGGTGCCAGGCGTGGCAGGCTTGGCGCTTCTTGGGGGCAATGCGAGAAAGGGGTAGGCATGTTCTGTAGCCCAAGGCGCCTAACTGGTAGGTAGTGGGCGGGACTACCTGAGCAGAGGCAGAGGTATTTAAGGGGCAGTGGTCACAGCCACTCTGCTGGCAGTTGTTGCAGCTTGTGTTTGTTCTGAAGCTGTCCTGAGTCGAGTCTCCCAAGGTGAGGACTCCTGGGAGGCCGTCATTGGCACCATGGCAGAAGCTGGCAGCCCTGTTGGTGGCAGTGGTGTGGCACGGGAATCCCGGCGGCGCAGGAAGATGGTTTGGCAGGCCTGGCAAGAGCAGGCCCTGCTATCAACTTTTAAGGAGAAGAGATACCTGAGCTTCAAGGAGAGGAAGGAGCTGGCCAAGGGAATGGGGGTCTCAGATTGCCGCATCCGCGTGTGGTTTCAGAACCGCAGGAATCGCAGTGGAGAGGAGGGGCATGCCTCAAAGAGGTCCATCAGAGGCTCCAGGCGGCTAGCCTCGCCACAGCTCCAGGAAGAGCTTGGATCCAGGCCACAGGGTAGAGGCATGCGCTCATCTGGCAGAAGGCCTCGCACTCGACTCACCTCGCTACAGCGCAGGATCCTAGGGCAAGCCTTTGAGAGGAACCCACGACCAGGCTTTGCTACCAGGGAGGAGCTGGCGCGTGACACAGGGTTGCCCGAGGACACGATCCACATATGGTTTCAAAACCGAAGAGCTCGGTGGCGCCACAGGAGGGGCAGGCCCACAGCTCAAGATCAAGACTTGCTGGCGTCACAAGGGTCGGATGGGGCCCCTGCAGGTCCGGAAGGCAGAGAGCGTGAAGGTGCCCAGGAGAGCTTGTTGCCACAGGAAGAAGCAGGAAGTACGGGCATGGATACCTCGAGCCCTAGCGACTTGCCCTCCTCCTGCGGAGAGTCCCAGCCTTTCCAAGTGGCACAGCCCCGTGGAGCAGTCCAACAAGAGGCCCCCACTCAAGCAGGCAACGCAGGCTCTATGGAACCCCTCCTTGATCAGCTGCTGGATGAAGTCCAAGTAGAAGAGCCTGCTCCAGCCCCTCTGAATTTGGATGGAGACCCTGGTGGCAGGGTGCATGAAGGTTCCCAGGAGAGCTTTTGGCCACAGGAAGAAGCAGGAAGTACAGGCCTGGATACTTCAAGCCCCAGCGACTCAAACTCCTTCTGCAGAGAGTCCCAGCCTTCCCAAGTGGCACAGCCCCGTGGAGCGGGCCAAGAAGATGCCCGCACTCAAGCAGACAGCACAGGCCCTCTGGAACTCCTCCTCCTTGATCAACTGCTGGACGAAGTCCAAAAGGAAGAGCATGTGCCAGCCCCACTGGATTCGGGTAGAAATTCTGGCAGCTGGGAGCATGAAGGTTCCCAGGATAGCTTACTGCCCCTGGAGGAAGCAGCAAATTCGGGCATGGATACCTCGATCCCTAGCATCTGGCCAACCTTCTGCAGAGAATCCCAGCCTCCCCAAGTGGCACAGCCCTCTGGACCAGGCCAAGCACAGGCCCCCACTCAAGGTGGGAACACGGACCCCCTGGAGCTCTTGCTCTATCAACTGTTGGATGAAGTCCAATTAGAAGAGCATGCTCCAGCCCCTCTGAATTGGAATGTAGATCCTGGTGGCAGAGTGCATGAAGGTTCAAGGGAGAGCGTTTGGCCACAGGAAGAAGCAGGAAGTACAGGCCTGGATACTTCAAGCCCCAGCGACTCAAACTCCTTCTGCAGAGAGTCTCAGCCTTCCCAAGTGGCACAGCCCTGTGGAGTGGGCCAAGAAGATGCCCGCACTCAAGCAGACAGCACAGGCCCTCTGGAACTCCTCCTCCTTGATCAACTGCTGGACGAAGTCCAAAAGGAAGAGCATGTGCCAGCCCCACTGGATTGGGGTAGAAATCCTGGCAGCAGGGAGCATGAAGGTTCCCAGGACAGCTTACTGCCCCTGGAGGAAGCAGCAAATTCGGGCATGGATACCTCGATCCCTAGCATCTGGCCAACCTTCTGCAGAGAATCCCAGCCTCCCCAAGTGGCACAGCCCTCTGGACCAGGCCAAGCACAGGCCCCCACTCAAGGTGGGAACACGGACCCTCTGGAGCTCTTCCTTGATCAACTGTTGACCGAAGTCCAACTTGAGGAGCAGGGGCCTGCCCCTGTGAATGTGGAGGAAACATGGGAGCAAATGGACACAACACCTGATCTGCCTCTCACTCCAGAAGAATATCAGACTCTTCTAGATATGCTCTGACTCCCCGACAGTACCTCTTGCTTCTAGAAACCCGAGAGGCCAAAGTCCTGAAGAGACCCGATTTGGAACTGGAGAAGTGACCCATCCCAGCAAGGATGTGCATCAAAAACCCAACTCCAGTGACTTCCCGGAATGCAAGGTGTCTCGCTAACTATAAGGATTGATTGCAGGTGGGGATAATAATGAAGTGCCTTCTCCAGGGCCCGGGGATTAGGAAATCAGCCCTGAAAGTGAGAGACTCTGCTACAGGGACAGATGGAGAGGCCAATAGTGACTCCTCAACAACAAGGAGCCTAAAGATAACCCCAAAAGAAGGGTCACACCAAGTGACTGGCTCCAGTGGACCCCAGGAAATCCCACGGGACACTAGGACTAGGCTTCACTACAGAGGACACACACTCCCTGAGGGCAATGGGGAGAGTGGACTCCTTCCTTGGCTTATATGGACTGCTCTTATCCTTACAGATGGTTCGTGCAGAGCTGTGCAAGGTTTTACAGGCCAGTCTTTTAATATCTACTACCCATAGGTCTTTTGTTTGTTTTCTTTTTCTTTTTCACTTTCTTTTTCATTTTTTTTTCTTTTTCTTCTTTTTAGGGGTGGGTTGGCTTTGTTGGGGTTGGTTTGGTTTTGTGTAGTTTGTTTCCATTGCTTTCAATAAAGTTTATTGATTTTAACAAAATTTGTTTGTGTGTTTGTGTGCTGTTTTGTGGGATGCGGGGTGGGTTGAATAGGCTGTTTTGTTCTACCCGGAGAACGTGCATGAGAATTCCATTTAAAGGGATTAAAGACATAGGAAGGTATTCAGGAGGGATGCAGAGAGGCCAGGTAGAAAAGGGGAGAGAACAAGGAAGGCTGGGCTATGTCCAGTGGAGAGACGGGCTTGCTTGATCTAGTAACAAGCAGGTGGAATGTCAACTGAAAGAAGAATGTGTGTAAGGCATAACCTTGTCAAGAAAGATCATCTTGGGAATACAGTGCAGCTAGGTGTGAACATCTTATTCCAAGCTTGAAACACAGCCATCAGTCTATTCTTCATCCATCCATCCATCCATCCATCCATCCATCCATCCTTGCATCCATTCATCCATGCATGCCTAAATCAATCTGTAGATCTTTCAATCCTATTGGGATTAATCCCCAGCACCCTCCCTAATCCCTCTTTTGATCTTGAGATTCCCAGGTGTTCAAGGTCATGCTGTTTATATGGAGCTCCAAGTTGATCCTTGACCCACATTGGAAGGAGACGGTATGTTTACCATTCTACAATGACCGACAATTCTACAGAGAGCCTTATGGCATGCCAGCAGGACAAAACAATCTCTCATTTGCTGGCCATCACCTCAGGACAACTTATTTGAAGTGTCTCCAGTGTTCAAGGCTAACTCCAGAGATCTAAGAGCACAGAACATACCGCCAGCAAACACAGCACATGCAAGAAGACGATCAACTCTTTTCTTCAACCTGCTCCATAGAAAGTGCACAACCTACTGGTGTCTCAAGCTTCCAGGCTCCTTTTCATACAGTCTGTGAAAGAAACACCTTGTGAGGTGTCTCCCTCTCTCTCTGTCTCTGTCTGTCTGTCTGTCTGTCTGTCTGTCTCTGTCTCTCTGTCTCCCTCCATTCCTCTTTTGCTCCCCCTCCCATTTCCCTCCTTGCCTTTATTTCACCATCTCTTCCACTCTCTGTCTCCATCCCCATCCTTCTACCCTCCCATATTCACTCCCCCCCATCCACTTTCTACCTCCCTACTTCCCTCTCTCTCTCTATTGATTCTTCCCTTCCTTCTGCACTCTGTCACTCTCTCCCTACCACCCTCCACCCTCTGTCCCTAAATCCCTTCCCCCCTTCTTTCCACATCTGTGTTTGTCTCTTTCTTCGTGTCTTCCTCTGCCCCTAACCCCACCCATGGTCATGACTTTATCTTTCCTTAGGATATTTTTGAGCATGTGTGTGTGTGTGTGTGTGTGTGTGTGTGTGCTAGTGTGTGCCCGCATGTGTGCACGTGTTTGTGTGTGCGTGTGTGCGTGCATGCATGCAAATGTGTGTATGTGTGTCTGTTGTCTGAGGGTGTGCCTGTTCACAATTGTCTCTGTGTGTTGCTGCCAGGTGCCTAGGGGCTGTTTGGACTTGGAATTCCTGGTATTCTGAGTCCAATTCCCCAAGGTTTTCTGAAGACTGCTCCCTTTCTCTTTGGTGTCCTGGTACCTCTACAACCTGGCCTGTGTCCAGTGGAGAGTCGGCCTTGCTTGATCTAATAACAAACAGGTGGAATGTCACCTCAAAGAAGAATGTGTGTAACGTATAACCTTGTAAAGAAAGATCCTCTTGGGAATATAGTGAAGCCAAGGTTTTTTATATTGGTTCATTTGGTTTTTTTTTTTATTTTTTTGAGTTTTTTATATATTGTGAATATTATCTGTTTGTTTGATATGGAGTTTGTTAAAATTCTTTTCCTATTCTATATGCTGTCTCTGTGTCCTAATGATGATGTCCTTCACCATGCTTTAGCTGTTGAGTTTTATGGATTTCATTTTATAATTTTGATTTTAATGCTTGTGCTAATGGGTTTCTGTTCAGAATTTTTTTTTCTGTGCCAGTAGGTTATAGCTTATTCTCCATTTTCTCTTCTATCAGGCTCATGGTGTCAAGTTTCATTTTGAGGTCTTTGAGCTATTTGCTGTGAGTTTTGTACAGAGAGATAAGTACATATCTATTTGCATCATTTTACATGTAGACTTTCTTTGACTAGCACCATTTTTTTGTAGATGCTGGGGTTTTATAATGTATTTCTGATTTTTATATAAAACACCAGATGTCCATAGGTTTGTGGACTTATGTTTGTATCTTCAATTAGATCCCATTGATCAACATGTACATCTGTGTTTGTGCCATACAATGCTGTTTTTATTATTATAGTTTATATTATATTACAACTTGATATCATGGATAATGATTTTATGACCTAAAGCTTTTTTATCATTTAGGATTGTTTTGACTATACTGGTGTGTGTGTGTGTGTGTGTGTGTGTGTGTGTGTGTTTATATGAATTTTGTCTTAGTCCAGGTTTCTATTCATGGACAAAACATCATGACCAAGAATGACCAAGAAGCAAGTTTGGAGGAAAGGGCTTATTCTGCTTATATTTCCACACAGCTGTTCATCACCAAGGAAGTCAGGACTGGAACTCAGGCAGGTCAGAAAGCAGGAGCCGATGCAGAGATCATGGAGCAATGTTCATTACTGGCTTCCTTCTCCTGGCTTGCTCAGCCTGCTCTCTTATAGAACCCAAGACTACCAGCCCATAAATGGTCCCACCTACAATTGGCCTTTCCCCCTTGATCACTAATTGAGATAATACCCTACAGCTGGATCTCATGGAAGCACTTCCCCAGCTGAAGCTCCTTTCTCTGTGATAACCCCAGCCTGTGTCAAGTTGACACATTAAACCAGCCAGTACAATGTTGAAAATTGTCCTTTCAAGATTTGTTGAGAATTGCATTGCTATTTTATGGGGATTTCTTTAGTTTGGATGTCCCTGTCTACTATGTTAATCCTACCAAGCCACAAGCATGGAAGTTCTTTCCATCTTTTGATATCTTCTTTAATTTCTTTCTTCAAATATCCTGAAATTTTTATCATACAATCCTTTCACTTGCTTGGCTAGAGTTGCCCCCCAAGATATTTTTTGAGGATATTGTGAATTTTATTATTTCCCTGATTTAGTTTTTCAGTATGTATTTAATTTTGTAGAGGAAGGCTACTGATTTTTGTGAGTTAATTTCTATACAGCAACTTTACTCCAAGTGTTATCAGTTATAGGAGTTTCCCAGTGGTACTTTTAGGGTAACTTATGTATGCAATGATATCATGTGCAAATAAAGATACTTTGACTTCCTTGTTTCCATTTTGATCTCCATCAGTTGTCTTCATGCTCTATTATATAAGAAGATAGTGGGCAACCTTGTCTTGTTTCTGATCTTAGTGGAATTCCTTTGAGGTTCTCTTCATTTAACTTGATGTTGGCTATGGGCTTGCTGCAAATTTCCTTTCTTTGTTCAGGTAGATCCCTGCATCACTTTAATCTCTCCAGGAATTTTATCATGAAGGGGTGTTGGATTTTTTCAAAGGCTTTTCAGCATATAATGAGGTGATCATATTTCTTTGTCTTTTATTATGTTTATATGGTAGATTACATTTATTGATCCATACATGCGGAACTTTCCCTCTATGTTTAGGATGAAGCCTACTTGTTGATTATCTTTGATGGTCTTGTTGATGTTGTTAGATTTGGTTTGCAAGCATTTTACTGAGAATTTTTATACCTATATTCAAAGGGAAATTGGTTTGTGATTTTCTTTGATGGGTTTTATGTGATATGGGTGTCAAGGTAACTGTGGTCTTGTAAAATGAGTTGGGCAGCGTTCTGTGTCTATTTTGTGGAATAATTTGAGGGTTATTGGCATTAATTCTTTTAGCCTCTGCTAGAATTGTGTGCTAACACTTTTGATCCTCGGCCTTTTAGTTGTTGTTAGGAGACTTTTAATGACTGTTTCTATTTTGCATGGTGTTGTAGGTCTATTTATATTGTCTCTCTGATCTTGATTTAAGTTCTGTATGTGGTCTTTATTGAGAAAATTACCAATTTCCTTTTGTCTTTCAATTTGGTGGGCTACAGGTTTTTAACGTTTGTCTTTTTGATTTTCTGGATTTCCATGGAGTTTGTTCTGTCCCCTCTTCCATTCCTAATTTTGTTGTTTTGGATAATCTCCTACCTTTTAGGTAATGAGGGTAAGGGGTTATCAGTCTTTCTAATTTTTCTCAAGGAACCAACTCTTCATTTCATCAACTCATTGTATTGTTTTTCCTTTTTCTTTTGTTTCTATTTCATTGAGTCTATTCCTGAGTTTAATCATTGCTTCCTGAATAGTCCTCTGTGTGTGTGAATTTTTCTTTTTGTTCTATAAGTCTCGGGTATACTTTTCAGTTACAGACATGGCTTCTAACCTTCCATCTTACCTGGAAGTCTGTTGAGGAGTTTTAAATCATACATATTCATGTCCTTTTGAGCATTCAGCATTTACCAAAATTTCTTGTGAGGAGTGAAATGATTTGAAAAGACAGCTATTGAGAATCTACAGTGTATAAGACACTGTGGGAGGAGGGGCATTTCAAATTTGAAAAACTTTAAAAATGTTCAAAAATGGTTCTTGTGCTAGAGTGGCTCACTTGTTGCTCTTGCAGAGAACCCTGATTCAAATGCCAGAATCTATGTAGGGCCTGTACTGGCTGGGTTTGTGTGTCAACTTGACACAAGCAGGCGTTATCTTAGCTGAGGAAATACCTCCATGAGATCCAGATGTAAGGCATTTCCTCGATTAATTATCAAGGGTGAGAAGTCCCAGCCCATTATGGGTGGTGCCATCCCTGGGCTGGTAGTCTTGGGTTATATAACAAAGCAAGCTGAGCTAGCCAGGGGAAGCAAGCTAGTAAGCAGCACTCCTCCTTGGCTTCTGCATCCACTTCTGCCTTTAAGTTCCTACCATGTATGCGTTCCACTCCTGACTTGTTTTGGTGATGAACATCATATGGAAGTGTAAGTTGAATAAACCCTTTCCTTTTCAACTTGCTTCTTGGTCATGTTGTTTTATGGAGGAATAGAAACCCTGAGTAAGGCAGTGCCTCAAGATCATTCATAAGCCAACAACATGCATGCCTTTGGTGCATATACATCCATGCAGGGAAAACATTCACATAAATTAAATAAGACAATTTAATGTTTTTTAAGGAGATAGAAAGGGGCCTTGTTTTCATGACTGCACCTTGGGATGCTGGAAATGGAGACCAAAAATTCAGTGCCACATCTATATAGTGAGTTTTCCTCCAGCCTAGACTAAATGAAGCGTTGTGTGAAAAACGTTTATTTTTATGCTTATCTTGTATTTTATATGTATCACTACAAATGAATAAATTTCACATTAGCTAAGACAGAGCTTTGAAGAGTCTGGTAAACTTTAGAATTCTGGGGATGTGCCAACCAGGAGAAGAAATCAAAGAAGAAGAATGCAATATAGGTAGCAACTAAACTAATGTCTTTTACCACTTTATTTATCCATGCCATTGGGTGTTGACATTCACTGTCAAAGTCTCTGAATTCAAAATGGTCTGAGAGAAATACATCTAGGTATCTCTGTGAGTACATTTCCCAAAATAATTAACTATAAAAGACCCACCATGAAGTGTGTGGCATAATCATAAGAAATGAGGACCTAGTCCGAATAAAATGGGAATTAAAAAAAGACAGATATGTAACAGTTACTTTCTTCTCTACTTCTTCATTGCAGATACACTGTGTCCAGTGTGGTGGCTTGAGTGAGAGTGATCCAATGAGCTCTTGTATCTGAATGCTTTGTCCCTACTTAACAGATATATTTTGGGAAGGGTTGGTAGTTATGGCCCTATTTAGAAGATGTTGCACTGATGGTGGGTGTTGAGAGTTCAAGAGCCCAAGCCAGGTTCAGCCTCTCTCTTATGTCTCCAACTTGAGGATCAGATAGAAGTTCTCAGTCCTGTTTTAATGGCATGTCTGTCTGTATCCCACTATGCTTTCCACCATGACTGTCACATACCTACCTTTCAAAACTATAAGCAAACCAACAGTTAAATGTTTTCTTTTATAATTTGCTTGGTTGTGGTGTTTCTTCATAACAATCAAAGCCTTACTTTGACAACCAATCATCTCATGACCTTGACATCATGCTTTTCATTACAATATAATGGAATCCCTCAAACCATGAGCCAACATAAAGAATTCTTTCCTTTGGTTTGGATTAGCCATATATTTATGTTCACACCAATGAGAAAATTACAATATAGAAGAGCTGGTAATGAGAAATGGTGACATTCTTTTGACTACCTGTATTATAGGTGATTGGTTTGGACCAATGAATGGAGAAGAACACAATGATATGGACAGAAGTCTCCTATGGCAGGGCTGCACTACTTTATAATGATGACAGTAGAATCCTGTATAATTCAAGGTGGGAAATTTAGATATTATTGGATCATTTCTGTTATATTCCAAGGGAAACAAAGTCTGACTACTTTCTTTTCATGTCCTGATATATGAACTGGGGCTGAATTCAATATTCAGTCATGGCCAATTTTAAGTCTATGTGCTTTGTAGGCAACCAAGAACTACTAAAACATTTAGGAGGAGGAAAAGACAGGCAATGCATAATATGAACTATTTGCTATCATTCTTCAAAATGTCTCCCTGTGATGTCATCACAAGCAACCAATGAATCATTGCTTGACAGAGTTATTTTTCCTCAATTTCTGTACCACAACCAGTGTCCTGGTGATTTTTCTAATAGCTGTGACCAAATCTCAAAGCAGAAGCCCCTCAAGGGAAGAAGAGTTTGTTTGTGCACAGGCTTTCAAGACACACAGAAGCCATGGTGGTATGAGCATGCGTTTGCTTATAGTTCTCAGTAGATATATTTTTGTTGCTGAATTAGAAGTACTCCATCTTGTAGAGACACAATTCCTCTAGCTAAGCTCTACCTCCAAGTGTTCCACAAATCCCCATACTAGAAATGAATTGCTCAAAATAGTCAAGATACTTTAAAAAAAGGCCATGGGACTTTGAATGAGAAATATCTCCTACAATTATGGCCAGTTGGACACATTCATATCAGTTGTCAGCACAGTTTCGGGAACACTTATATGGTCGAGCCTTGGTAGCAGAAGTCCATCACTGGGGCTGTCCTTGAGATGAACAAGCCAAAGCTTTATTTGGTGCTTCTGCTTCTCCTTGAGTTTGAGGATGTGATGATTTTAGGTGTGTGCCTTTGCCCTCAAGATTCCAGCTAACTGTCACGACTTTATCCCACCTTCATGGGACCTTATTACTCCAATCATAAGCCAGCTATGCCCCTATTCCCTTAAGATTTCATGTTTATGTGCTTTTTATGTGTGTGCGCGTGCACACACACACACACACACACACACACACACACATTGAGAGAGAGAGAGAGAGAGAGAGAGAGAGAAAGAGAGAGAATAGTAACCAGAATGCACACTCTTAGCACAGAGGGCTCTTACCCATGTCCACCCTACCTGTGTTGCCTAGAAGTCAAGGCAGAATCTTTTCTGTGTCCCCTCCAGAGGGAAAATAATCCCTGCAAGTAGTCTCTATCCCAGATCTCATCCTCTGTCATGTAGCATAGGTCTCATGTGAACCAAGTCTGCTTCCTGGTGGCACAAAATTTCCTCATCCCTCAGAAATCTTGAAGTCTGTAAAGACCCCCTTTTGTCTAATGGGAATAAAACTGTGTGCTCCAGGCTGTCACTGAGAGGGCATTACAACTAAAGGCATTTTGCCTGGAATGAGGATATCTCTTGTCACCACAGTTCCACTAATGTCTCTTCTTTACCATGTTCACCCACAATATAAATAAACTTACAAAACAAGTGGAAATACAATAATCAATGGAAAACTTAAAGTTTCAAATACTAGAACCTGGCAATGCAATGTGTAATAACCAGTGGATCAACAAAGTCTTGTGTTGTGGCCAGGAAATTCATGGATGAATCAAGAAATCTAAAAATCTAACAGCAATGATCCACAGGCATTCCATCAGTCCATAAAACTGAGGGAAAGGACACTTTAAAACTTTTCAAAAATAAAAAGAGTTAACCTTACTCACTAACCAAGTAAAGATACCTTGAAAAAAATCAAATGATCTGAGAATTTCTTTCACTAGCAAGATAAGAAATTCCTTATATTAGAGTACCTTATGTCCAATAACATTTAAAAGGACCATTCTTCAAGATGCTTTCATCAGGTACACAAGGGCCATTCTATGTACATAAATTGAAAAAGAGCACAGCATACACACATTTACAGAGGACTGTCAGCCGTGAAAAGGAAACAAATGCCATTTCCAGGGACAAACATAGAACTCTAGCGTTTTTTCTACTAACATGCTAATTCCACAAGCACAACAATCATTTTTACCTATCACATCTCATACTATAGAGTAAGGATAATTTTTAATATGCTGGTAAATATTGGTTCCATGAAGTGGGTTGGAAATGAGAATAGAGATTGTGGCTATGACCACAGTGAACTGCAGGCAGGAATGGGACGTCATGATCAAGTTCCTTAGTCTATATAGACATACCTTTCCTGTTCTTAAAAAACAAAAGAAAAGAAAACAAAATTTAAGTTCATGAAAATTTAAGTTTATGAGTATCATTTGAAGCAAACTGTTCACCCTCTAAGAAACTGCTTTCATGCAGCATGAGGACAAAACCAAGTTCTCAGCAGGGTCCATTATGGACTGGCATCTAGCATATATCACAATGACTACTTGTTATGTCACATGAAATAGGCAACCAATGGACCCTTCAAGGCTCAGCAAAAATAGTACTCTCTCTTTCTCTCTCTGTCTCTCTGTGTCTGTCTGTCTGTCTGTCTGTCTGTCTCTCTCTCTCTCTCTCTCTCTCTCTCTCTCTGGTTTGTTTGTTTGATTGTTTTCTTGTAACTTATTTCCTGAAAACCATGCTAATTCTTCTCATGGCTGTGATTTAATAGGTGGAAAGGCTTTACTGCAAATACTCTGTATAGTAAAAGAACTTCTGTAGGTATCACTGCCTTTGATTTCAACATATGGTGCAGAGCAAAATCTACAGTGTATTGGTATAAAAATAGGTTGATAAATAAAATCAAATAGAAGACTTTGAAGTAAAGCATACACATATGCACACCTGGTTTTTGATAAAGAAGCTAGAAATATAAAATTGAAAAAGAAAGCATCTTCAATGAATGGTACTGGTATAACTGGATGGCTACCTGTAGAAGAATGCAAACAGATCCATATCTGTCACCCTGCACAACACTGAAGCCCATGTGGATCAAAGACCCCAACATAGAACCAGGTACACTGAGAGCCTGATAGAGTAGAAAATGGTAAATTGTTTTGAACTTATTGATCCAGGAGACAACTTTCTGAACACTAATAGCTCGGGTGCTAATATCAACAAGTAATACATGGAACCTAATAAATTGAAAAGCTTCTGTAAGGTGAAGCACAAAGTCAAAAGGACAAAATGGCAGCCCACAGTATGAGGCAATATTTTCAGCAAGCTCATATGTGACAGAATGGTGGAATCCAAAATATGAGGAAATCAAGAAAGTGGAAATCAACAATCCAAATAGTTCAATTAAAATAGGGTACAGATACAGAAGAAAACTTAGAGCAAAGGAATCTCTAATGATTGTTCTGACAAGCAAAGAAATCACTGTGGGTCCTATAAAAGCCAGACTAGTCATGGAAGCCAGCAGCTGACCAGACTGTATCTGGGTGTCGAATCAGTAGACCAGGAAGCTTTAATCTGGAATTAATGGCTTCGTGCACTGCCTCTACCACTGGTGACCACGAAGTGAAAGCTGTGCCTTCGACACTATGAGACAGGCTCCAACTGTGTCAGTGAACCACCTTGAGACCTCCTCTGTGACCAGTTGGCTCAAGCGGAAAGAACTCTGTCAGTCAGATTGGGTTGCACATCTAGGCTCTCCTGAGTTGTCAGGTTGAAGTTATGTGACTTGTTCCTGAAGTGCAAGGGAGGGATCCTGTGAGAGCAGCCAGGGTTAGAGAATCAAGCGCTGTGCCATATTTCCAAGAATGTGTCAGCGAGGGCACACAACCCCTTGTCTACTGGCTTCTGTCCACAGAAGTATTCTAGACAGAATGCCTACCTTCAGGTTGCCATTCACTTGTGATCGATCAGAGACTTCTATTCTGTGGGTTAGATCTGAGTCTCCTTGGTTCTAAGAAACCATGGATGGAATAGCCTTAAGTTCTATTCCTGTCTCTGCCAAAATGAAAACTGCTCACAACTGCTTCAAGTCTCCACTGAATTATTAGAATTGATTGATGATATACACTATTTGAAGCTGGGCAGGGCAGTAGGCATGTGTAATCCCAGTACTCTGGAGGAAGAGGCATGGGAAGAACTAGAGAAGCATGACTTCAAACATCTAAGTTCCACAAATCCACGTATAATACTTTGTTTCCTACAGGTCATGAATGGGCAGAGGCATTGGACCTTTTATAATGGGATGTACTTGCCAAATTTAATGGGTGGAGAAATTAAACAGAATAGATAAATATGATCAAAATGAAGTGTAGGCAAAGCTGTGAATTCATGATCACTTCTTCATCATGTACAGTTAATACATGCACCAAAGGTGTAAAATAATCAAGATCAAATGCCAAACAGGACAGTTAAATAACTTTGAAAAAAGGAAACTCAGTTGAAATGATTTCATGAAAATGAACATACAGGCAAAAACTAAAATCTAAACCAGTAATATAAATACAATAATAAGTACATGCCAAATGCCAAAAGGTCCAAACGGAAAACCTAAGGAACAAACTTACTATGTCCAGATCCAACAGGTTGGGGAAAAGGCTAAATCTATGGGAAACAACTGAGTCCATCTGTTCTTCCACCAACCACCTGCCACTCTGAAGCACAAGGGCAAACCAAGTGTCCTGCTATTGGCTGGTATCTAACATACCTCACAAAGACTCTTTGTGGTGTCACTTGCAATGGACCAATCAAGACTCGGCAAAAATCCACAGTGTTTTATAAAATTGTTTCCTCTCACATTCTTGCCCACATCTATTATGCTGTTAATTTTTCTCATAGTTATGATCAAATGCAGACAAGAATCTACTAATAGGAGGAAGAGTTTGTTTAACTTCAGATTTACAGGGGCCATCAGTCGACTTAATGGGAGCTATTAATGACATGGGCATGAGCTGTGCAGTTGGTTACATGGTATTACCAGTCCCAGAATTCCTGTGATATGCCCCTGTCTTTTACAAACAGCATGACGGCAATATTAAGGATGCTCTTCTACTCAGTCAGTGTCAAGTTCCATTCTAGATGCCATGGCACTTACTGTCAACCAGCCCTTCTTTCTCTATTCAAGCTTTCTCTCTCACTGAACTCTAAAACATATGGGAATAAATGACCTTAAACTGTCCAGGTATACTAGTGTTGTTGTCTTTCAGTGGGCATCCTCATTAACTTATCCACACATCTCAAAATATGTAGATGCTGCCTGATTAATATCCCCAGGGTTTGTTTCTTCCAGGAGGACACTGCCTTTGAAACAATGCCCATGCTCTCCTGATCTGCTGCATCTAGTAACTTCTCCACCCTTCATCTTTCATCCCTGCTTACTTGGGGTTTTGCAGTCACTGGCATGAGAGCTCTTGGTATTCTAACATACTGTCTTCTAAAAGTCAGTGTGGATACATTCAGGACAAATCACGAATTCTCTTCCATAACTCATTAAGAGCCTGTCATATTGGATCATGTCTCATCTATTTCTTTCTCTTTCAGGACACATTAAATAGAGATTTTCATGTGAAGTGTATAAGAAATAGTCTATCTGGGCAAGGAAAGAAGTGTATTCTGGAGAAATGGAGAAGTTTACACAAAGTCCTATATTCTCTGGGAGCAAAGACTTCTGCCTACATGGAAACCAGGAAGTTCATCTTTGCTGCTATCCTGAGACCAAAAAAGGCAGGTAGAAATCCCATCTACTTGTTTGTGTTCATTCCCAAGGTAGACACCAGGAGTGTTTGGCCAGTGTCCTCTGACTGCTGGGCCAAGCTTGGCCTGGATAGGTTTGCTGCTCTCCTGGCACAACTCTGTGAGAAGATGGCCAGAGCCTGCTTCCTACCAACATTCTCTGAGAAGGACCCTGTGCCTCCTACCCTACCTAGACTTTGCCATCTAAGACAAAGTAGGTAGCTACTTACAGTGGATTTCATTTGGGAATACATTTTCTCCCTCTATCATCAGTACCAAAAACAAAAAGAATGCCTACTGAGAGCTATATTTTTATCTTGGAGAACCCAGCTAAGTGACCACATGGCATCATCACTAGCTCCAAAGTTCCTGACTCATAAGTTCTATTTTTCCTGAACAAACTTGTTCTTTGCTTTAGTGCAAGCTGGCCCCAGGCAGTGGTGGTGCATGCCTTTAATCCCAGCACTTGGGAGGCAGAGACAGGCAGATGACTGAGTTCGAGGCAAGCCTGGTCTGCAGCAGAACACAAAACTTAAGTGCAACATACAGTTCTGTAAAGACATTCACATGGAGCGTGTAGTGTACACAGACTGGTCAGTGAAGATCAATAAAGAAAGACAATTGCCATTCTTCAGGTTAGTTTGATTA
This sequence comes from Mus musculus, assembly GCF_000001635.26. NCBI lineage: Eukaryota > Metazoa > Chordata > Mammalia > Rodentia > Muridae > Mus > Mus musculus. The sequence continues at coordinate 28,341 of NW_012132907.1, read as the reverse complement.
CATAAGCAAACTGCAATATAACTTTGAATACTTGCCCTCATGAAGGGTGGAACGTAATAGCAAGTTATGAGAACATTTTACCCAATAAACACCATCTCATATACATCACCTATTTTGTTGATTAGTCTCCCTTTTCTTCTCTGTTGCCAAGGTCTTCAGGTGGTCTCGCTCTATCTGACTTTTATTAACTTGGAACGAATCCATAGCTTTTCCTGTGGAAACATAGGCATATCTTTCCATTTTAGGTAAAAAGGAGGGGGTGAGGAAGGAAGGGGGGAGATAGTAATATAGAAATTATACAAATAGACAAATAGGTATAGGTTAGCAAATTATTACATAGCTATATCTTACATTGATACACAATTTATTTGATAGAAATTTAACACTTTCATTGGTATGAAGTTTTTGACATAAAATTGGGATTAATATTGTTACTCTTACATAGGTATTGTGCTTATATAACATAATTAAGAATACAAGACTTAGACCCAGTCTTTCTATTACTATTGTTAAAAACTGATTTGAGATGATTAAGCTTGTGAGTTAGGAGACAAATAGGAAATTCATGGCTCTGAGGTTTTTGTTAGGGTGTTTTCAATTATTTTAATAAGAAGTGGCTGAGAGTGGTTAATAGAGAACAGTCCAGATTACTTTACTTAGTTGGTTTTCAAAAACATCAGAAATCCACAGAATGTGACATTCAATGTTATTTATTTACTTATTGTTGAGACACGTCTGCTCCTGACACCATTCCTTTTTTGAATTCTAAGAAGAAATTGAGCATCAATGGAGTTGCTCCAGTTGTGTTGAGAGAGCCACTAGGTAAGCATTGCCTCATTTCATCCACAGACAAAATACTGTCCAGAGAAAGGATACGCTATGTGGAATAGTTGACTGATAATCTCTGCCAAGACAAAATTTAAAATTCTGCATTGCCAAGGTTTGTCAGACGACCCTGTGACCCTGTGCCAGAAGGATGAGAAGACCAATGCTTCAATCTTTGGAAGTATAAGGGGCTGTCCAGGTGGTCAGCATTCTCTATAAATTGGCTAAATTTTTGAAGCTATATTTTGTGCTTCTCATATTTTCTTGGATTTCTGATGGGGCTGAAGACTAGCAGTCTTATAGCCAAACTAAGTTGATTAGCATTAAGAAAGATGATATAGATTTGAGAGGATGGTTTTCAATTGGCATAAAATCTAGACCTAGGACACAGGAAAGCATTGGCAAAATCCAACACCATTCATGATAAAAGTTTTGGAAAGACAAAGAATTCAAGGCCCATACCTAAACACCTAAGGCTCAGTGTTAGTTTCTGCTGTTTAGAGATCTGACATTCATTAGCAGATGTAGACAGGTCAGGATTGGTGCATGTAAGTCTTTATTATGTCTATGTAAAAACCCCATTTCTGCCAGCATGGCAACTTTGATTATTGGTCCATTGCAAAATGAGAAGTATGGTTCAGAAAAAAACCTGACTTCCCACAGAAGTGATCATCATTGCCAATTAATTATCGAATTATTCCTTAGCTGAAGTTTCCTTTTGTTAAGCATGAACCATAACTATCTTTACATCCTCTGACATTTTAGAGATATCTATCCACATACTTACATGGGACATTAGTATCTTTATATCCTTTGTTGATTTGGAGTGATCTATCCACATACTTATGATCTCTATGTCTTAATCAACAATTTTCCAGTCATTCTCTTTCCAAGTCTCTGACAAGCAAGCCAATTCTCTGGTTACTACTCATCAATCAGTGAATAATCACACCTCTGGATACTTCTCCCTCCAAACAAAATTTATGACCATGCATATTGCATGCTGTCCTGGCCACTATGAATTCTTTCTTTGAGTAGTGACTTTAAAGGTCATTGTAGGAAGGGGTTGTAGTGCTGCAGTTCTCCACAACTTGCTGATGCCTGTATAATGTACATAAAATCAGAAAGCCAGACCCTAGTCTTCTCTTCTTCAATCAGATAATGATAGGTCACACCACATAAAGTTAGAGGAGCCAGCTTGACAGCAGAGGGCATTCTAACAGAAGTATAAACCATTGGTACTTTGGCAATGTTTTCATGTAACTTGTTTATGACCTCAGGACCTCTTTTTGTATGATCATGTATATTTATAGTGAAAATATGTTGTCATGTGATAGGATATTGCTGCTGCCACTGCCTATTTTGTACCTTGATAAATTAGATAACACTCAACCCTTCATGGGCATTTGGAGGTCCTTGGTCAAACATTCACTTTCCACTAAATCACAATAACAGTCAAAGAAGTATCTTTAAAGATGAGAATAGTTGTCTATGCATGATGGGTGAGACTTGCTCCATAATCCCAATAGTTTTTCTTCTGTGAGTCACCTATTGTAGTATGCCACAAAATTAAACAAAAAAATCATCCCGATCTGTCACTGACACCTCACATACCATCAAGTCTTCTGCATCATATGGTTTCGGTGGAAGAGTAGCTTACACCACAGCTTGGACCTTTTGCAGAGATTTTTATGTTCCAGGCCCCATAAAAGCTAGCAGCTTTCTGCATTACTTTGTATGTGGAATGGAATGATACATACAACTGAGGAAAATGCTATCTCCAGAATCCAAACAGGCCTAATAAATGTTGTGAATCTTTGTTGGTGTTGCATAGGGCCAGGGCAAACATTTCATCTTTCACCACGGAAGGCATGTATCTGCTTGCTTCACACCACGGGATTCCTAAAAATTTCACTGAGGTAGAAGGTTGTGTTTTCTCTGTGGGGAATCACAGGCTGGTCTCCTGTTGAGCTGAGGTCTGAACCCTGGAAATGGTGATTAATTCACCTTCATGACAAAGTAGGCATTCCCTTATGCTCCCAGAACTCTGGCTCCTGCCTAATTTACTGCCCCCCACAGCTCACAAGAGAAGCATGGTCAGTAGTCACATAGGCAATGGCCTAGGCTTCTGACCTTCAGGCTAAACCCCTCCCCAGTTACCTACCAACAGTGAAGACTATAAAAAGGGCTGTTCAGCCCCACCTCACTCTCTTACCTCTTACTTGTCTCTCTTACTTCTTACCCCTCACTTTCACCCTCTCTCTCCCCTCTCTTTATCTTCTCTCCTCTCTCCTCTCCTCTCCTCTCCTCTCCTCTCCTCTCCTCTCCTCTCCTCTCCTCTCCTCTCCCCTCCTCTCCTCTCCTCTCTCCTCATCTCTTCTCCTCTCCTCTCCTCTCCTCTCCTCTCCTCTCCTCTCCTCTCCTCTCCTCTCCTCTCCTCTCCTCTCCTCTTGCCCTCTTAATCTCTTTCTCTCTAGCCTTCTCTCTGTCTCTGTCACTCTCTTTCTACCTTCTCTCTTTCCCTCTGCATTCTATAGTAAAGCTCTAAAACCTCATTGACACTCTCTCATAGAGAGTCTCTGCTTGTCAAGATCCACTGCACACACACTCACAGGTGTTGGGAACCTCTTCCCTCATCCCTCATTCTTATACGCTGGTGGCTTTAGCAAAGTAGGTCCAGGGATCCCATGGCTCCTTGGCCATCCCCTGAAGAGGGGGTCAGAGGCTTGAATGCCCACCCAGGAATGAATGGACAGTGTATGATAGCTCTCTCCCTCTCTCTCTCTTTCTCTCTCTCCTGACAGACCAGAGGATAGGTAAAACTCTGGTGGGGTGTGGGTCTCCCTCCCCCTTTGCCCAGTACCCCCTTTTATAAGTTCCCAACAACTAGTAGCAGAGGATGTTTATGACATCCATGAGAGATGAGAGACAGAACCAGCAGAAAAACGGTTCACACAGAGACCTACATCACATCTCCAAGTTTCTCAAGAGACCATGAGTGATCGAGTTTGAAAAACTTGGCTTTTTACTTTCTATCTCTCTTTCCAACGTGTTCCTGGCAAGCTTCATCTCTCTCTCTCTCTCTCTCTCTCTCTCTCTCTCTCTCTCTCTCTTCTTCTCTTCCTCCCTCTCCCTCTCTCTCCCTCTCTCCCTCTCTCTCCCTCTCTCCTCTCTCAGATTTTAGCTACAAGCAGCTGGTTTTCTCCTCAGTTCTGTAGCCCCTCCCTCCTAGCTCTAGGTTTTGAATGACTCTGTCTGCTAGGCAGTAATTGCTCTGAGCTCTGTTTTCCTCTGTTGACTGCCTAGAGGTTTTTCTGAAAGTTTTTTTTTTTTTCAGGCCAGAGGGCTGGTGCCTCAGGTGGTCAGCCCCTTAGCTAGAAGCCTCTCCTTCTCAGGTTTAAGCTACAAAGAAGTTGGTTTTCTGAGTCTGTAGCTTCCCTGCCTCCCCATGCTTGGCTTTGAGCTGTGTTTATAGCCCAGCTAAGCAGTGATTGATGCTGCCTGGGCAGGGAAAACACGCCCACCATGGCCAGCCTGGCTGAACAGGCACTTTGGCTAAAAGCCTTTCACATAACCATTTACTTTCTGCTTTCCTAGGGAAAAAACAGGGGAAAGGTTGCAGGGGACGATGTACTTGTTCTCCCCATTGAGGTAAACCCACAAAAGCCACATTAAAGCTGTGCTATCCTACAGGAATACCTGAATTGTGCTTTTAACCCCCAAATTTTCTTGTTTCTTTTTCTAAATACTTTTTCTCTCTCTACTATTCATGATATAAGTCAAAAAAATTCTTTCAACTTGTTTAAGATTCCCTTTAAGGTGCAAAAATCATCCAATCCTAAATTAATATGCATTTTTCTTTCTTTCTTTTGCCTTCTTTCTTTTTTTTTAATTTTTCAATTAGATATTTTTTCATTTACATTTTAAATGCTATCCCAAAAGTTCCCTATACCCTCCTGCCATCCTGCTCACCTACCCACAGATGCCCACTTCTTGGCCCTGGCATTCCCCTGTACTAGGACATATAATGTTTGCAAGATCAAGGAGCCTCTCTTCCCAATGATGGCCTACTAGACCATCTTCTGCTACATATGCAGCTAGAGACATGAGCTCGGGGGGGGGGGTATTGATTAGTTCATATTGTTGTTCCACCTATAGGGTTGCAGACACCTTCAGCTCCTTGGGTACTCTCTCTAGCTCCTCCATTGGGGGCCCTGTGTTCCATCCAATAGATGACTGTGAGGATCCACTTCTCTATTTGTCAGGCACTGTCATAGTCTCACAAGAAATAGGTATATCAGGGTCATTTCAGCAAAATCTTGCTGGCATATGCAATAGTGTGTGTGTTTGGTGGCTGATTATGGAATGGATTCCTGGGTGGGGTAGACTCTGGATGGTCCATCATTTGTCTTAGCTCCAAACTTTGTCTCTATAACTCCTTTCATGGCTATTTTGTTCCCTATTCTAAGGAGGAATGAAGCATCCACAAGTTGGTCTTCCTTCTTCTTGATTTTCTTGTGTTTTGCAAATTGCATCTTGGGTATAATAAGTTTCTGGGCTAATATCCACTTATCAGTGAGTGCATATCAAGAGACTTCTTCTGTGATTGGGTTACCTCACTCAGGATGATATCCTCCAGATACATCCATTTGCCCAAGAATTTCATAAATTCATTGTTTTTAATAGCTGAGTAGTACTCCATTGTGTAAATGTACCACATTTTCTGTATTCATTCCTCTGTTGAGGGAGATCTGGGTTCTTTCCAGGTTCTGGCTATTATAAATAAGGCTGCTATGAACATAGTGGAGCATGTGTCCTTCTTACCGGTTGGAACATCTTCAGGGTATATGCCCTGGAGAGGTATTGCTGGATCTTCCGGTAGTACTATGTCCAATTTTCTGAGGAACTGCCAGACTGATTTCCAGAGTGGTTTTACAAGCTTGCAATCCCATCAGCAATGGAGAAGTGTTCCTCTTTCTCCCCATCCTCTCCAGAATCTGCTGTCACCTGAATTTTTGATCTTAGCCATTCTGACTGGCGTGAGATGGAATCTCAGGGTTGTTTTGAATTGCATTTCCCTGATGATTAAGGATGTTGAACATTTTTCAGGTGCTTCTCAGCCCTTCACTATTCCTCAGTTGAGAATTCTTTGATTAGCTCTGTACCCCATTTTTAATGGGTTTCTTTGAATTTCTTGATTTCAGCTTCTTGAGCTCTTTGTATATTTTAAATATTAGTCCACTATCAGATTTCAGTTTGGTAAAAATCCTTTCCCAATCTGTTGGTTGCTTTGTTGTCTTATTGACAGTGTTTTTTGCCTTAAAGAAGAAGCTTTGCAATTTCATGAGGTACCACTTGTTGACTCTTGATCTTACAGCACAAGCCATTGCTGTTCTGTTCAGGAATAATTCCCTTTACCCAATTCTTCGAGGCTTTTCCTCACTTTCTCTGTGAATTTTATTGTCTCTGGTTTTATGTGGAGGTCTTTGATCCACTTAGACTTGAGCTTCGTACAAGGAGACAAGAATGGATTAATTTGAGAAAGTAATGAAGGAGCTGAAGGGGTCTGCAACCCTATAGATGGAACAACAAGATGAAGTAACCAGTACTCCCAGAGCTCATATCTCTAGCTGCATATGTAGCAGAAGATGGCTTAGTCAGCCATCACTGGAAAGAGAGGCCCTTTGGTATTGACAACTTTCTATGCCCCAGTACAGGGCACTGCCATGGCCTAGAATTAGGAGTCGGTGGGTAGAGGAGCAGGGCGGTGGAGAGGGTATAGGGACTTTCAGGATAGCATTTGAAATGTAAATGAAGAAAGTATCTAAAAAAATTGAAAATAAAAGGAAATGGATCAACTCACATTCTTCTACATGATAACTGCCAGTTGTGCCAGCACCATTTGTTGAAAATGCTGATTTTTTCCCACTGGATGGTTTTAGCTCCCTTGTCAAAGATCAAGTGACCATAGGTGTGTGGGTTCATTTCTGGGTCTTCAATTCTATTCCATTGATCTGCCTGTCTCTTGCTGTACCAGTACCATGCAGTTTTATCACAATTGCACTATAGTACAGCTTGATGTCACACATGGTGATTCAACCAGAGGTTCTTTTATTATTGAGAATAGTTTTTTCTACCCTAGGTTTTTTGTTATTCCAGATGAATTTGCAACTTGCCCTTTCCAACTCAGTGAAGAATTGAGCTGGAATTTTGATGGGGATTGCACTGAATCTGTAGATAGCTTTCAGCAGGATAGCTAATTTTACTATATTAATCCTGCCTATTCATGAGCATAGGAGATCTTTCCATCTTCTGAGATCTTCTTCAAATTTTTCTTCAGAGACTTGAAGGTCTTGTGATATAGATCTTTTTCTTCCTTAGTTAGAGTCACCCCCAAGTATTTTATATTTTTTGTGACTATTGTGAAGGTTGTTGTTTCAGTAATTTCTTTCTCATCATGTTTATCCTTTGTATAGAGAAAGGCCACTGATTTGTTTGAGATTATTTTATATCCAGCTACTGCACTGAAGCTATTTATCAGGTTTAGGAGTTCTCTGCTTGTCCTGCCTAGCAGGACCTAGTTATTCGTGGGTGCGAGGGGGGCCGCAAACCTGGGAGAAAGTGGGAGGGAGAGAAAGGAGAAGCAGAGACCAAGAAGTGGGTCCTATCAAGGTCTCAGTTTATTAGGCTGAAAAGCCGGGTTTTTAAGCATGCAGCGAGGGGAATAAGGAGGGGTTAAGGGGGAATTAACAAAGAACAAAGAAGTGGGCATCTGGGGACATGAAGCCCAAAGTCAGGCTCCAGGCAGCAGGCACACTGCGTCTTATCCAGAATTTAGATAGTCCTTAACAACCTTGGGTGTCAGGCTGGGCTAAGCATGTAACTTATGTCCTTGGATGTCTTGGGAGTCAGGAAGAGATAAGGAAGAGGGGACTATAATTCAGCTTTTATAGCTTCAGGTGCCAGGAAGGGAACAGGGAGGAGGGGGAGATGACCTGTTCCTTAGCACAAGGCCATTTGGTTTGTTAGGGTGGGAGAGTGTAAAAGGCTTGCTTTCTCGAAGTATGGTCTCCAATATCTCCCCCTTTTGAATTAAATTTACTAAGGCCACACTTAGCTGAGGTGATCAAATGATCTTCTCATCCTTGGATGAGTGGGCATTAACCATGGCTGGGGGAGCATTGACCCGATTCCTCCCGTGGGTACTGTCATGACCCACACTCATGGCTCTTGGTATCTTTTGGGGAGGGGAGGCAGAGCCTTAGAAAGATTCTTTGGTTGTAACTGGAACTTGATACCAACCTCCGTGCAAACCAGGTGTTTCTCTCAGGGAACTCAGAAATGGTCTATTTTGACCTTCCCCTACTGTGCTTAGCCTCGAACCCATGCTGATGCCCATACTGGATTCGTATTATCACAAACCAGCATGCACAGTTCTGAGTCCTGTGCAGCTCCCAAAGGAGAATTGTCAACCCCAGATTCAGCAAGGCCTCTACAAGATTATGGGGAAAAGGGGGCAGTGTTTCTGTTTTTTTTCCACAGAATGTTACAGAAGCATACTAGCTTCCAGAATGATTCATGTGACTGTCTGATCTGCGAGTTCATGAGTGCCCTGACAGTGGTGACAAGAAAGCTGTGTTGAGTGCACAGAGAAAGAAGAATCAGGTAGAGCAGCCACTTGCAACAAGATGAAGAAACTTCCTATCTCCGACAAGAGCTACAGCAAGGAGAGCTGACCTGGCATCAATTTGAGGACAACTATAAATGATGACCCGTGAGGCAGAAGGACTGCTACAGTGTATTTGACAAGATTTCATCAGAGACACTGATTTTGGCCAGTCAGGCCAACTCCCCTATAGCTGTGAAAGATTTTGTACCTTACCTGTATGCTATATTGTTAGATAATTTTAAGAGCTTAGATCACCAATCTTGACAAGTCTTTTCATATTCATTGCAATTTTTGTCAATTAACTAATTGTGTAGATCCTAATTTAGATAAGGAATCTGCCGTTATGATTTTGTTAAACAGACCTGCTTATGTTTTGCTGCCTGTTAGAGTTAGGGAGTGATCCTTGGTTTAAAAATCCGGGAATGCAAACTTGGAAAAGGTCAAATGAGCAATTTTAAGATTTACTGCTTTAATTGCAATTTTAACTTCAATATCTACCACAGCTTTAGATCAACAGCTGCATACTACTCATTTTGTTAATGATATGCATAAGAATATTAGCAACTTATTGTAGATAAAAAATTGGAGGCAAAGGTTAATGTCTTAGAAGTAATGGTCTCAACAATAAGGCAGGATATAACAAATATTAAGGCTACAAAGACAGACATTTCAGATATTAGAAGAATGTTGTTTTTATTCTGATAAGACTGGCTTAGTTCAAGATATCATAGCCAAATTAGAAGTAGTTTACAAGAGAGTAAATGCAACAGAGGGAAACAAGAATATTGGTATAAACATTGGTTTTCTACTTCTCCTTGGCTCACTACCTTACTTCTCAGCCTTTTGGGACCTTTCGTGGGTATTTTGCTGCTTTTGTCTTTTGGCCCTTGGGCCTTTAATAGATTAACCAGTTTTGTTAAGTCTCAGATTGAAGCTGCTTTAAGCAAGCCAGTTGCAGTTCACTACCATCAACTGGATATCTAAGATTCAGATGAAGATCTTCCTCCCACCGATGCAGAAAGAGCAACTGCTATTCTCCAGTTTTTCACCCTTGCTGCAAATGCAGAGTCCCCTTGGTTCCTCAAGCCATGGAGACAATAGGGACGAGGAGGGTGACCTTCAGTTCCTAATATAGCCTAAGAGCCACAAATTGTGGTGTTACAATTGGCATAATTCTTGTAGAGGCCTTGTTGAATCTGAGGTTGACAATTCTCCTTGGGGAGCTGCATAGGACTCAGAACTGTGCATACTGGTTTGTGACAATATGAATTCAGTATGGGCACCAGCATGGGTTCAAGGCTAAGCACTGTAGGGGAAGGTCCAATTAGACCGTTTCTGAGTTCCCTGAGAGACACACCTGGTTTGCACGGAAGTTGGTATCAAGTTTCAGTTACAACCAAAGAATCTTTCTAAGGCTCTGCCTCCCCTCCCCAGAAGATACCAAGAGCCATGAGTGTGGGTCATGACAGCACCCATGGGAGGAATCGGGTCAATGCTCCCCCAGCCATGGTTAATACCCACTCATCCAAGGATGAGAAGATCATTTGATCACCTCAGTTAAGTGTGGCCTTAGTAAATTTAATTCAAAAGGGGGAGATGTTGGAGACCATACTGTGAGAAAGTAAGCCTTTTACACTCTCCCACCTGACAAGCCAAATGGCCTTGTGCTAAGGAGCTGGTCTCACCCCCTTCATCCCTGTTCCCTTCCTGGCACCTGAGGCTTTAAAAGCAGAATTATAGTCCCCTCTTCCTTATCTCTTCCTGACTCCCAAGACATCCAGGGACATGAGTTACAAGCTGAGCTTGGTCTGACACCCAAGGCTGTTAAGGTGGATCCATATTCCAGAGATAATACGCAGAGTGCTTGCCACCTGGAGGCTGACTTTGAGCTTCATGTCCCCAGATGCCCACTTCTTGGTTCTTTGTTAATCCCCCCTCAACCCCTCCCTATTCCCCTCGCTGTATGCTTAAAACCCTGCGTTTCAGCCTAATAAACTGAGACCTTGACAGGACTTCCCTCCTTGGTCACCGCTCCTTCTTTTTCTCCCTCCCGTTTTCTCCCAGGTTTGTGGTCACCCTTGCACCCATGAATAACTGAGTCCTGCTGGACGGGACAATATAGTGGATTTTGTTGCTAGATTTCCGTATATTAAACCATCGCTGCATCCCTGGGATGAAGCCTACTTGGTCATGATCATGACCATTTTGATGTGTTCTTGGAATCAGTTTGTGAGGATTTTATTGAATATTTTTGCATTGATATTCATAAGGGAAATTGGTCCTAAGTTCTCTTTCTTCGTTTTATCTTTGTGTGGCTTAGGCATCAGAGTAATTGTGGCTTCATAGAATGAATTGGGTAGACTACCTTCTGTTTTTATTTTGTGGAATAGTTTGAGGAGAGTTGGAATTAGGCCTTCTTAGAAGGTCTGATAGAACTCTGCACTAAACCCATCTAGTCCTGGGCTTATTTTGTGGTTGTTGTTTTTATCTCCAGAGTTGTCTCCCTTTGGGTTTACTTCATTGTTTCTACTTCCATTTTTAGATCTTGGATGGTTTTTTCAGTTCCATCACCTGTTTGGTTGTGTTTTCCTATAATTCTTTAAGGGAATTTTATGTTTCCTCTTTAAGTTCTTCTACTGTTTAGCAGCGTTTTTCTGTAATTCTTTAAGGGGTTCTACCTGTTTAGCAGTATTTTGCTATACTTCTTTAAGTGAGTTATTAATGCCCTTCTCAAAATCTTCTACTACCACCATGAGATATGATTTTAAATCCGAGTTTTGCTTTTCAGGTGTATTGGTGTATCCAGGACTCACTGTGGTGGGCCTACTGGGTTCTGATGATGCCCAGTGTTCTTGGTTTCTGTTAGTAAGTTTCTTAAGTTTGCCTTTCTCCATCTGGTAATCTCTGGTGTTAATGTTCTAGCTGTTTCTGGCTGGACCTTGATCCTGCTGTGATTCTGTTAGCCTCTGTCAGCACTCCTGAGTGTCCAATTCTCACCAGAGTCCTAGTGGCCAGGGCACTCTAGGCAGGCAAGCCCTCCTCTTCCACGGCAAGTGTCCAGAAGTCGAGCTCTGATCCACCTCCTGAGTTCTGGGGTCAGAGACCTCCCTGTAGGCCAACTCTCCTCTGGCAAGGAAGGTGCCCAGTGGTCTGGGTCTCAGCTCCACCTCCTGGCTGAGGATGAAGGCCTGAAGGAACCCTGTCCAAGAAGCTCTCTTGCTTCTGTCACCCTCATGCTCTCCATTGACCATGAGGTCCTGGGGTGTGCTAGGGGTCCTGCAGAGTGGAGAGTCATCTGGGGCCCTAGATACCTTAGTTGGGTTCACATGGAAGATGGCGGGGTTGGCCCAGACTGGAACAGATCCCAGCCTCTGGTCTGGTTGAGTTCCTTTGTCCCTGTTCCTGCTGGCACAAGACCCTCCTCAATTCTTTCGATCTGATGTTTTGTTCCACTCACCCATGATCCCGAGGTGATCCCAAGGACTGCGGTGTGGAGAGTCCTCTGGGGTTCTTGGCAGTCTCCACCAGGTTCAGGCAGAAGATGGTGGGGCTGGCCCAGACCAGACCAGATCCCACTGGTTTTCTTTCACAGAAGAACTGTTAACTGCCTACTCCAGTCACACAATTAACATGATATTTTCTTCCTTAGCCATCCACAATGGACTGTGATGTACTTCTAAGCAAACCATTGCAGGCATAACTTTTGCTGTTCACCCTATGCAGAAATTCTCTGCTGGTGTTCTGCTCCTTTTTTAAAATAATTACTATAAAGGTCTATCTCCACACAGGACCTTCAGCCACAGATCCATCTGAGACAGAGCTGTCTCCTGAGACCTACAGATGAAAGCTGCCTTCCTCCAAAAATCTCATCTGACAGGCTCCAGAGACAAGTGCTGAACCACAGAAGACGGACATGGGACCTTCCAGGTACAGATGGACTCTTTTGCTAAAGCCAAATGGCTGATGAACTTTGGGGAAAGTTACATGATAGTGAGGAAAGCATAATGTCTATCTAGATTAATTAATTGCTGTTCAAAATGGATGTTATTACCCTCAAATTGTACTATCCATGGAACAACTGATTGATTGTACAATCTCTTGCCTTCTCAACTCTTACCCTTAATTCTCCTTACTACTCTGGCTTTGTTCTGCTACCTCTCAAGGATATATATTTTCTTATGATACTTCCATCCACTCCAAATTCACAACTAATGATACAGTCACATCAGTGACCCCCCTTTTATTCTGATAAAAACAGAGTGGGAGATGTGGGGAATTGCAGGCTGGTCTCCAGTTGAGGTGAATTCAGAACCCCAGAAATGGCAATTAATTCACCTTCATGACATGGTAGGCATTCCCTTATGCTCCGGGAACTTGGGCTTCTGCCTAAGTTACCACCCCCCACAGCCCCCACAAGAGAAGCATGACTAGAAGTCACATAGACAATGGTTCAAGCTTCTGACCTTCAGGCTAAACTCCTTCCCAGTTACCTAGCAACAGTGAAGACCATAAAAAGGGCTGTTCAGCCCCACCTCACTCTCTTACCTCTTACTTGTCTTTTTCCTCTTGCCCCTCACTCTCACCCTATCTCTCCCCTCTCCTTGTATTCTCTCCTCTCCTCTCCTCTCCTCTCCTCTCCTCTCCTCTCCTCTCTTCTCCTCTTCTCTCCCCTCTCTCTCCCTCTTACTCTCTTTCTCTATAGTCTTCTCTCTCTCTCTGTCTCTGTCTCTCTCCTTTTATACCTTTTCTTTCACTCTGCATTCTATAATAAACCTCTAAAACCATAGAAAGTCTCTGCTCGACAAGATCCGCTGCACATACTCTCCCAGGTGTTGGGAGCCTCTTCTATCATTCCTCTCTCCTATATCCCTGGTGGCTTTAGCAAAGTAGCTCTGGGGATCCTAGGTAGGGCTCTTCTATCATTCCTCTCTCCTATAACCCTGGTGGCTTTAGCAAAGTAGCTCTGGGGATCCTAGGTAGGGCTTCCCCTTGGCCACCCCCTGAAGAGTGGGGTCAGAGGCTTGAATGCCCACCCAGGCATTCAAGAAACTGTATGACAGCTCTCCCATGCCTGACAGACCAGAGAATAGGTAGAATTTTGGCGGTGCATGGGTCTCCCCTCCTCCTCTTCCCCAGGGTCCCCCTTTTTAGCACCCAACATGTATATATGTATAATCAGTGGGAACACAGTGTTTCCACCATAAAATAAATCAGTACATAGTAACAAAGTTTGTGATATATTAGCTTATTGGATTCTAGGTCTCCTGAGAAAATGTTAAGGTCCAAGATTCTCCTTCATTATTCTGGATATTGAAGTGTTGGGGAAAGGAAAAGCTAATGCAGTATATAGAAGGTAGAATGAATTGCTCAAGGCACTCAACACTGACACATGAAACACTCAACCTGACAACTTTTTATAAGAGGCAAGAACAGTTAAATGAGAGGGCTTTGCTGGCCTTCCAAAATTAATAGTCCCTACATGTCTATGTTTTTTCCTGATTTCTTCCTGAAGCTGACTAGGATATAAATTGACTTTTTCTCCCATCAAAACTTTACCTGATACATGGCACATTGAGTTGGTTGGTGAGAGCCATGACTTTGTTTTTACAACTGATGATGCTCTAGTTCATAGCTCCCACCAGCTCTATGATGCATCTCTATTTCTGATGTCAAACTAGAATTTACACAGTGGTCTAATCTCTAATCAATAATATGTTAACAATTATGTCTATTGTTCTTCTCTACCATATTGTGGTAAAAATATAAAAAAAAATTTTTATATGTTAACACTTAAAGGTCCCATTTTGGTCCTAGAGAATACTGCAGGAGGATTTTAGCCAAAACTTTTCCCTATCTCTTTTCCTTGTTATAGTTTCTCATTTACAGAAATAATTAAGACTTTTTTTTTCAAGAAATCACATGAACCAAACCATATGTGATATACTGTGCTCTTGATTTGTGCTCTGTTCCTTCAGAGAAGATTTCAAGTCCTTGTAAGACAAAAGGATCATGCACTGATAGAATTTTCAACTTTCATAATAATCTTTAGGTATAGTAACAGTTTCCTTTCTTCCAATCACTGTTAGGATTTTGAGTATAGTATTCAGGATCAGGATCATACTGCACATTTACTATAAAATGTTTCTGTATGAGAGATGGGAATTGTTGGTCCTCTATAAATTGTATCTAGTAGTAAGTAATATCTGTAATTAGTATGAAAGCCCTGCTAGCTTTTCTGTCCTCCTACACTTACCCTTAATATATTTCAATGGCAGCTGTGGTTTCTTGTATTCAAGGAATAGCATGTGTTGAGATACTGCAATCCAGCAATATGAGAAAATATGTACTCAGTAAATTATATTTAATTAATTATATATTCTGCTTAATAGTTGAAAATATTTTTTAACGAATTCATAAATAACAATCTGCACAAAGACGTGGAAACTAGCTCTCTGAATTGCACAGCACTTTAACAGTAGAAATGATATTTTGAGATTTCTTTCTTCAGAGATGTTAAGTTCTTCTTGTGCAGGTGTAATGATATGTATAGTCAAGCCTTTATGTTTCATTTAAATAAAATATATAGTAAAACATTTGTGTCTGGCTTTGAGGGAAATGTTCCAGCAAAGCCTTTGCTATAGTTGGGTCAATCCATAGAGACTTAGAAATTGTTATAAAGCTGTTTGAACCTCTAAGAAACATTGGCTCTGGAAGGACTGCACTTGGTGGTACATGAGAGCTTGCAGCTGCACCAATATTGGTCTTAAGACACTCCTGGCAAATCTGGAATTCTTATATTTGATTGTGGCTAGCCACTGAGATTTGTGTGGGTTGTCTGCTCTCATGTGTGGCAAGAGCAAGAATACTTTGGTAGCTGAATCTTTCAAAGCCCCAATTAACACTGTATGATATTTGAATAAAGTAACTAGAGTGATATATCTGGGTGTCAAACTTCTGGAGAGGCTGTGTGCTCAGATATTTTAGAAAATGAAGGTTTAGCATCTTGGTGAGCTTTTCTGTGGCCCATATGAGCAACATCAATCAATATTCATGTCTTGTACTTGCTGGGTTAAACTTACAAAAGATATTTTATATTATTTGTGGCTATTGTGAAGGATGTTGTTTTCCTGAATTCTCAGCCCATTTATCATTTGTGTAAAAGAGGGTATTTGATTTCTTTTAGTTAGCCTTTTATCCAGCCACTTTACTTAAGGAGCATATCAGCTGTCTGGGTTATATGGTAGTATTTTGATGGTCACTTATGTATATTTTATCATCTAAAAATAAAGACACTTTGACTCCTTATTTTCCCAATTGTATCAACTTGATCTCCTTTAGTTGTTTTATTACTGTGACTATAAATTCAAGCACAATATTCAACATATACATAGAGAATGGACAGCTTTTTCTTGTTCCCAATTCTAATGGATTTGCTTTAATTTCATCTCCATTTAAATTGATATCGGCTATTTGCTTGATTGCTCCAAGGCTTTTAACTTGAAGGAATGATGGATTTTGTGAGAGACATTTCAGCATCTAAGGAGATGATCATTTTTTCTTCACTGACTTTGCTTATATTAGGGATTGTGTTGATGGACTTTCATCCATTGAACCACCCCTACATCACTTGAATGAAGCCTGCTTCATCATGCTAAACTTTCTTTTTGATATGTTCTTGGATTCCATTCACCAGTATTTTATTGTATATTTTGAAACAATGTTCAAAGAAAATTTTGAAATTCTCTTTGTTGAGCCATTGTGTGGTTTAAGTATCATGGTGACTATAATATAGATTGAGTTTGGTTATGTTCCTTCCATTTCTCTTTTGTAGAATAGTTTGGGGAGCTCATCTTTGAAAGTCTAAAATGATTTTGTCCTAGGTTTTTCTTTTTGTTGGTGGTGTTTAGAGAATTTTAATGACTGCTTCTATTTTCTTAGGGGTTATAAGACTGTTTAGATTATTTACCTGATCTTGATTTAACTTTGGTAAGTGCAATCTATGTAGAAAATCATCCATTTATTTTAGATTTTCCAGTTTGTGGAATACAGGCTTTTGAAGTAAGACCTAATGATCTATTGTTTGGGTTTCCTCACTATTTTTTCTTATGTCTCCTTTTTTATTTGTGATTTCACTAATTTGGATATTATATCTCTGTCTTTTCATTGGTTTGGGTAAGGATTTCTCTCTATCTTGTTGATTTTCTCAAAGAACCATTTCTTAGTTTCTCTGATTCTTTGTGTTGTTATCTTTGTTTGTAGTTGATTGATTTCAGTCCTGAGTTTATTTTCTGTTCTCCACTCTTGTTGGGTGTGTTTACTTCTTTTTGTTCAAGAGCTTTCAGGTATGCTGTCAAATTGGTAGTGTGAGATCACTCCAATTTTTTTCATGAAGGTACTTAGAGCTATTAACTTTCCTCTTAGTACTATTTTCATTGTGTCCCCTAAAATTGGTTATGTTATATCTCCATTTTCATTTAATTCTAGAACGTTGTTAATTTCTTTATTTATTTCCTCTTTGACCCAGTAGTCATCGAGTAGAGAGTTGTTCAGTTTCCAAGAGTTTTTAGGGTTTCTGTTCTTGTTAAAATTCAGCTTTGCTCCACAGTGATATGGTAAGATGTGAGGGGTTATTTTAAATTTCTTCTATATGTTGAGGCTTGCTTTGCAACAGAGTATATAATCAAATTTGGGGAAGGTTCTGTAATATTCTGTGAAAAAGATATATTACCTTATGTGTGGGTGAAAGATTCTGTAGATATTTGTTAGGTGCATTTGGTTCATACCATCTTTTAATTTCACTTTCTCCTTTTAGTTCTTGCTTTAACGATCTGACCAATTGTCAGAGTGGGGTGTTGAAATCTCCCACTCTTCTGGTATATCCCAAACTAGCAACTGGGCAAGAACTTTTATTATTTCATCTGAAGATAAAAGGCTTTCCAAAAAAGGAGAAATGGATGCAGGATACTAGACTGCTATGCTCTGCCAATACAAGATAAGCTAGTCCTTCATAATTCCTGCTTCACTTATGGTCTGTCAGATGTTATGAGCCAGAAGGCTGAAGACAGATGCTTCAACATTATAAGAGATATTGGGGACTATCCAGGCAGTCAGCTTTCTCTGCCAGTTGTTTAAGTTTGGCTTTGAGATTCTTGAATATTCAGATGATATTTAATTTCTTCTCGAATCTCTGACAGAGTTGAAGACTAGCTAAAGTCTAACAATTACCTTAAGTTGTTTGTCATTAATAAAGATGTTCCAGATGTTTGAAAGGATAGTTTTCATATGGTAATACAAGTTAAAAATCAGCTTCCAATTTCCATGTGTTCCCAGGAACTGAACCTGTGCTATAATGCTCCATACCTCTTCCTCTCCACGCAGAGAAAGCTTGACCCTCAGGAGTGCTGACATACCAGACTCACAGGCTCACCAGAGTGATAGGCTCTAGTCAGAGACAGCAAGGCCAGCTAACACCAGAGATAAACAGATGGCAAGAGGCAAGTGCATGAACATAAGCAACAGAACCCAATGCTACTTGACATCATCCAAAACCAGTTCTCTGACCACAGAAAGCACTGGATTCCCAACACATCTGACAAGCAAGATTCTTATCAAAAATCACATCTCATGATGATGATAGAGAATTTTAAGAAGAACATAAATAATGCCCTTAAAGAAATATAAGAGAAGACAGGTAAAGCAGTAGAAGCCCTTAAAAATGAAACACATAAATCCCTTAACAAAATACAAAAAACACAACCAAACAAGTGAAGGAATTGAGCGAAACCATCTGGATCTAAAAATGGAAGTAGAAACAAACGAAAAAATGAATTCACAAAGGTAGTCAACCCTAGAGATAGAAAACCTAGAAAAGAGATCCAAAGTCATAGATGTAAGCACCACTGACATAACACAAGGAATAGAAGAGAAAATCTTAGCTGGAAAAGATACCATAGAAAATATTGACAAAACAGTTAAAGAAACTGCAAAATGCTAGAAGATTCTAACCCAAAACATCCAGGAAATCCAGGACACAACGAGAAGACCAAACCTAAGAATAATAGGTATAGAAGAGAGTGGTGATTTCCAACTTATAGGGCCAGTAAATATCTTCAACAAAATTATAGAAGAAATCTTCCCTAATCTAAAGAAAGAGATGCCTATAAACTTATAAGAAGCTTATGGAATATCAAATACTTTGGAGCAGAAAAGACATTCCTCCAATCACATAATAATCAAAACACCAAATACACAGAACAAAAAGAGAATATTAAAAGCAGTAAGGGAAAAGTGTCAAGTAATATATAAAGGCAGCCCTATCAGAATTACACCAGACTTCTCAATATATACTGTACAAGCCAGAAGATCTTCAATAGATGTAATACAGACCCTAAGAGAATAAAAATGCCAACCCCAGCTGCTATACCTAGCAAAACCCTCAATTACCATAGAGGGAGGAACCAAGATATTCCATGACAAAACCAAATTTAAACAATATCTTTCCATAAATCTAGTCTTACACAGGATAGTAGACAGGAAACTCCAATACAAGAAGGGAAACTACACCCAAGAAAAAACAAGAAATTAATCTTCATACAATAAACAAAAAAGAAGATAGTGATAGCCACACAGACATAATTCCACCTCTATCAACACAAATAACAAGAAGAAACAATCATTGGTCCTTAATATCTCCTTTCATCAATGGGCTCAATTTCTCATGAAAAATACACAGACTAACAGAGTGGATATGGAAACAGGACACAGCATTTTGTTGCATACAGGAAGCATACATCAGTGACAAAGACAGACACTACTTCAGAGTAAAAGGCTGGAATAAAATTTTCCAAGCGAATGATCCCAAGAAACAAGCTGGAGTAGCCATTCTAATATTGAATTTAATAGACTTTCAACCAAAAGTAATCAAAAAGGATGAGGAAGGACACTTCATATTCATCAAAGGAAAAATCTACCAAGAAGGACTGTCAGTCGTAAACATTTATGGCCCAAATGCAAGGACACCCACATTTGTAAAAGAAACATTACTAAAACACCAAGCACACACTGAAACTCACACAGTAATAGTAGGAGACTTCAACACCCCACTCTCATCAATGGACAGATCATGGAAACAAAAGTTAAACAGAGACACAGTGAAACTAAGATAAGTTGTGAATCAAATGGATTTAACAGATATCTATAGAATATTTCATCCTAAAACAAAAGAATATACCTTTTCTCAGAACCTCATGGTACTTTCTCCAAAATTAACTATATAATTGGCTCACAAAATAAGCCTCAATAGATACAAGAATATTGAAATAATCCCATGCATCCTATTAGATCACCAGATTAGGGCTGGTCTTCAATAACAACGAAAATAACAGAAAGCCCACATACACATGGAAGCTGATCAACTATCTTCTCAATGATAACTTTGTCAGGTAAGAAATAAGGAAAGAAATGAAAAACCTTTTAGAATCAATGAAAATGAACATACCCAAACATATGTGACACAAGGAGAGTACTGCTAAGAGGAAAACTTACAGCTCTGAGTAGCTCCATAACAAAATTGGAGAAAGAATACACTAGCAGCTTGACAATGCATCTGAAAGCTTTAGGATAAAAAGAAGCAAATACACCCAAGAGGAGTACAGGGCAGGAAATAATCATATTGATGGCTAAAATAAACCAAGTAGAAACAAAGAGAACTCTACAAAGAATTAAATAAACCAGGATCTAGTTTTGTTTTTGTTTTTTTTTTTTTTGGATTTTTTTTTTTTTTGAAAATCAACAAGATAGATAAACACTTAGCCAGACTAATGGGAGTGTACAGAGACAGGATCCAATTTAACAAATTCAGAAATGAAAAATGAGACATAACAACAGTAACTATATCCCAGGGCTATATCCCAGGGATGCAGAGATGGTTCAATATATAGAAATCCATCAATGTAATCCAATATATAAACCAACTCAAGAAAAAAAAAACACATGATCATCTCTTTAGATGCTGAGAAAGCACTTGTCAAAATACAATGCCCAATCATGTTAAAAGTATTGGAGAGAACAAGAATTCAAGGTACATACCTAAATGTAGTTAAAGCAATATATAAGAAAACAATAACCAACATCAAACTAAATGGAGAGACACTTGAAGCAATCTCACTAAAATCAGGAACTAGACAAGGATGCTCACTCTCTCCCCATCTATTCAATATAGTACTCAAATCCCTAGCTAGAGCAATTAGACAAAAAAAAAGAGGTCAAAAGGATACAAATTGGAAAGGAGAAAGTCAAGATATCACTATTTGCAGATGATATGATAGTATACTAAATTGACCCCAAAAATTCCACCTGAGAACTCTTAAACCTGATAAGCAACTTCAGTAAAGTGGCCGGATATAAAATTAACTCAAACAAATCAGTAGGCTTCCTGTAGTCAAAGGATAAACAGGCTGAGAAAGAAATGAGGGAAATGACGCCCTTCACAGTAGTCACAAATAATATAAACTATCTTGGTGTGACTCTAACCAAGGAAGTACAAGCTCTGTACAACAAGAATTTCAAGTCAACTGAAGAAAGAAATTGAAGACCTTCGAAGATGGAAAAATCTCCGATGTTCATGGATCAGCAGGATTAATATCTTAAAAATGGTCATCTTATCAAAAGCAATATACAGATTCAATGCAATCTCCATCAAAGTTCCAACTCAATTAATTCTTGACAGAGATAGAAAGATAAATTCTCAAATACATCTGGAACCCCCAAAAACCCAGGGTATCAAAAAATATTCTCAACAATAAGAGAACTTCTGGAGGAATCACCACCCCTGACCTCAAGATGTAAAACAGGGCAAGAGTGACAAAAGCTGTATGGCATTAGTACAGAGACAGACTTGCAGAGGTAGATCAGTGGAATAGAGTTGAAGACCCAGAATTAAACCCACACACCTATGTTCACCTCATCTTTAACAAAAAACACAAAACCATCCAATGGAAAAGACACAGAATGTTAAACAAATCGTGCTGGTTCAAGTGGCAGTTGGCATGTAGAAGAATGCAAATTGATCCATTCTTATCTCCTTGTACAAAGCTGAAATCCAAGTAGATCAACAGCCTCCACATAAAAATAGGTACACTGAAGATAATAGAAGAGAAAGTGGGAAAGAGCCCCAAACACATCAACACAGGGAAATTTTTCCTGAACAAAACACTAATGGCTCGGGTTGTAAGAGCAACTATAGACAAATGGGATCTCCTAAAATTGAAAAGCTTCTGTAAGGCAAAAGACACTGTCAACAGGACAATATGGCAACCTGCAGATTGGGAAAAGATCTTTACCAAACCTACATTCAATAGAGGCCTAATATGCAATATATACAAAGAACCCAAGAAGTTAGACTCCAAAGAACCAAATACCCCTATTTGTAAAATGGGGTAAAGAGCCAAAAAAAGAATTCTCAACTGAGGAATCTCAAAAGGCCAAGAAATATCTAAAGAAATGCTCAACATCCTTAGTCATTAGGGAAATGCAGATCAAAACGACTCTGAGATTCCACCTCACACCAGTCAGAATGGCTATGATCAAAAAAATCAGGTGATAGTAGACACTAGTAAGGATGTGAAGACAGAGCTCCTCCATTGCTGGTATTATTGAAAGCTGGTACAACCACTCAGGTAATCAGTCTGGTGGTTCATCAGAAAATTGGACTTAGTCCTACCTGAGGACCCAGCTATACTATTCCTGAGCATATACCCGGAAGATGCTCCAACATGCAACAAGGCACATGCTCCACTATGTTCATAGTAGCCTTATTTATAATAGCCAGAAGCTGGAAAGAACCCAGATGTCCCTCAACAGAGGAATGGATACAGAAAATGTGGTACATTTACACAATGGAGTACTACTCAGCTATTAAAAATAATGACTTCATAAAATTCTCAGGCAAATAGATGGACCTAGAAAATATCATCCGGAGGTAACCCAGTCACAAAAGAACACACATCGTGAGTACTTGCTGATAAGTGGATATTAGCCCCAAAGCTCAGAATAGCCACAGACCAGATGCAGCTCAAGATGAAGGGAAAGCAAAGTGTGTATGCTTCAGTCCTACTTAGGAAGGGGAAGAAAATAATCATGGAAGGGTAGTGGTAACAGGGACCAGGGAGGGAGAGAAGAGGAGGAGGGAAAATGAGTGGGGGGGGGGCAGGATCAGGTGTGTGAGGGGGTGGGGAAGTACAGAGAGTCAGGAAATGTAATGGTGGTATATAGCAGTGGGGGAGAGGGAACTGGAGGTAGTCACTAGAAGTCCCAGATGCCAGGAAAGCAAGTGGCTCCCAGGACCTAATGGGATGACATTAGCTTAAATATCCAACAAATGGGAAGGGAACCTGTAGAGACCATATCCAGAGGTTAGGCATAGCCCCTGGCTGAGGGATGAGGACACCCACTGATCTGAACTATATTAACTCAGAATTGTTCAAGTCTAAAGGAAATGCAGGGACATAGGGTGCAGCAGAGACTGAACGTAAGGCTATCACAAGGCTGCCCCACCTAGGGATCCATCTGATCTACAGACACTAAACCCAGACACTATTGCTGATGCCAAGAAGCATTTTCTGACAGGAGTTTGGTATAGCTGTCCACTAAGAGGGTCTGCAAGAGCTGATCAATACAGATGCGGGGCCCCAATGAGGGAATTGGGGGAAGGACTAAAGGAAAAAATGGTGTTTGCAACCCCATAGGAAGAACACTATCAACAGAGTTCCCAGGGACTAAACCACCAAACAAAGAGTACATTTGGAGGGACCCATGGCTCCAGCTGCATGTGTAGTAGAGGATTGCCTTATCTGGCATCAATTGGAGGGGAAGCCCTGGGTCCTGTGGCATCTTGATGGCCCAAAGTAGAGGAATGCTAGGGTGGTGAGTGGGTGGGTGGGTGGAGAGTACCGTCAAAGAAGCAGGGGCAAAGGTGGACAGGATAAGGGGTTTGTGGAGGTGAAACCAGGAAGAGGGATACCATTTGAAATGTAAATAGGGACTGGTGAGATGGCTCTTTGGTTAAGAGCACTGGCTGCTTTTCCAGTGGAAATTGGATTTTGAAACTCTCCCAGAGACAGAGAGAAATTGGGGGACACCCTGTGTTATTCTCTTTGGCCCCTACTGCAGAAGTTCTATGCCCTCTTTGTGTTGTCTAATGTCTGGTGCACCAATCCACTCATGTGTCAATTCATGTGTGTTTTGTTTCATTGTCTGAATGACTGAATGTTCTGTGTTCCATGTTGGAAAATAAAAATGGCTAAGACTTTACCTGCTGGTTCAGAAAAGCCTGAGAGTGGCCCACACTTTAGCCAAGAATCAAGCACAGCAGGAGAGCCACTGCTGGAAAAAAAAACTGCTTTTAAAGAAAAGGAGTCTGAAACCTCTTGGTTCTAAGGCAAATAAACTTATATTTTTTTCCTAGAAAATTCTCTGCAATCGTGATTATTGTGTTTAGCAAATGATAAAGTGCTTTTTAACCTTATAATAATTATAGCTAGAAAAAGTAAAATTCTTTGATTGGTCTAAATTTATAGGATTCCTGTAGCCACTTAATTTGGGATTTTACTGGTCTTAAAGGTATGATATGCTCTGCATTCTTCATCATAGAATATTAGCTTATAAGTAATTGGGTATGATTTAAAAGGTGTAACATTGGTAGCAAGACAGCTTTAAATTGGTAACTCAGGTTTGGAGTCTTTCAAACACTTGGCATAAAGCAGGCCAGAAAACAAACAAACAAACAAACAAACAAACAAACAAAACAAACAAAACAAACAAAACAAAACAAAACAAAAACAAACAAACAAAAAAAAACCCAAAGTAGGCCTCTAAGGATACTTCTAGTTGAGATAATATTTAATGTGGTTATTATCCTAAAAAGTAGACTTAGAGATACGATTTAAAACAATGTCTCTTTAATGAAGCATTAAAATTTGCACTGTCATGAATTCATAGGTATAAATTGGTAGCCAAACTCTGTAACATGATAGTAATTCTAACATGATTCTAGAGATGATAAATTGTTTTAAAATTGGGGGTTGCTTCCCCAAAGTTGTAGTTATAGTCTAATAATGCAAAAGAAACTTAAAAATTCTAAGACCTGTCCTCATATCAAGAGAAACAAAGCTCAGAGTGGTCTCTGCAAAGCTTGTGTGACTTTCTTTTGTTTTGCAAATGGTGACTAAGGAAGTTCTTGAGACTTGCCTCTCCCTGCCTTCAGGGGAATTTTCTTTTAGCTAAAAAAACATTGTTGCAGATCTATCCAGATGTTATTCTAAATAAAGTTCAAATTCAAAGTTTATAAAAGGTCAGTCAGGCTGCAAAATTTATAAAAGCATTACAATCTGGCTTGGCTACTTCATGTAAAGTTATAGGTTTAAAGGTTTGTTTTTTCCTTTGCATCCTGATAATTGTAAAGGGTTTGCATCTATTGAAATGATGATCACTGGAAAATTTTGCCTCTAGTTATGGCTAATATAGCTTTACATTATGTAAGAAAAAAATTTATTGTCTCTGCTTCTATACAAGAAGCTAAGAGTTTGAATCGTTCAGTGTATATTGTTTTCTAAGTGGAAAGTATTTTATTAGCAAATGCCTCTCAAGGGAAGTTTACTTCAAATCTTTGCTCTCACATAATGAGCTTAAAAGTTCTGGGGAGTAGCTGTTGCTCCAGAAAAGATTCAGAGGCAATATCTTCTTAGTATTTGGGGTTTTAGTTATACTATAAAGTTGTGGTACAGAAAATCTAAGAATGAAAAATTGATTTGCTTCAAATTTTTATTTTCAAAAGCTTCCAGGAGATGTTAATTGGCTAAGGCCTCACTTTAAAATCTTAAAGTGACTTAAACCTTTGTTAGATGTTATCTTGAGAGATACAAAGAAACTAGTAAAGAACAAAAGGCTTTCCAGAAAATAAAGGAAGCTTTTATAATTGTTATCAATTATAATCAATGGTAATTAAATATTAGCTGCTTATTTTAATTATGGTTATTAAATGTCCCCACAGCAATTCTTTGTCAAGAGAAAACATTAATGTAAAATCATCTTTCTGAGCCTCAAAGCAAAGTTTTGACATCCTATTAAGGGTGCTGTGGTGCTAATTAAGAATTGTAAGATAAATTCACATATTTTAGAAAAACTATAAGAAAAAATTGTGTCTTAAAAACCTGACAAAGTGTCTGTTCCTTGTTCCAAATGGCAATTAAATTGGTTATTGCAGAATATTGATATTTGGCCTATTGCATACCATTATTTTAAATAAAATTTATAATCACTATCCTAAAGATAATTTAAAAATTGTTTTTATGCATGCTTTCGTATCTTCTCTACATTCATGAATGCATCCCATCTACTGTGTTTAAAAACAGCCCTTCTATGGGAGAAAAGTATATGTAAATTGTATCACATGCTTATTCTTTTGAGTTTCCTCAAGCTTCAGCACAGATAATTAAATTGTGTGCTGTAGATGGAGTTTTTAAATGTTGAATGATCAAACTTCAATTTTTATATTAATTGTCAGTATTATATCTCAGAGCTTATAATTGCTTAAAATTGTTCATCCCTCAGATACTATAAATTTTCAAATTTGCAATGGTTTATGCATATACAACTCATAAGAAAAAATTCTGTTCTTTTTAGAAGACTGTTTTTGGACATTTAAGAATTTGTCCTAGATTGCCTGGACTAGACCTCTTAAGGCAATGCCATGCTAGATTTATATCTCAGGCAGATTACAGGCCTTACATAAGAATAATTGGCCATATAATCTTGTTCTTTATATAATCAAAACAGTAATAGCTTATTATAATATTTTGGTAATTTAAGAGAATGTGCATGTCAAATTGTAAAAAAAAAAAAAAAATGTTCTTAGTGTCCTCAGTTCCTACCTGTTTCCACATAATGATGTTAATTCTTGAGGACTTATACTTAATCAATTGCTGCAAATGAATGTAACTCATTATGTGGAATTTGGAAAATTAAAATATATACGTTTGCATTGACACTTGTTCAGGATTTCTTTCTGCTTCTCTACATACTGGAGAGGCTTCTAGAAATGTAATTGATCATTGTTTACAAGCCTTTAATGCTATAGGATTGCCTAAACTCATTAAGACAGATAATGGGCCATCCTATAATAGCAACAATTTTACTTCATTTTGTAAGGAATTTGGTATCAAACATAAACCTGGAGTTCCTTATAACCCCATGGGAACAGGAATTGTTGAACGTGCTCATCATACCCTGAAAAATTGGCTTTTAAAACCAAAACAGGGGCAGTTATACCCCCAAAGTCACCAAAAGCACACGTTGCTTTTGTCTTGTTCATTTTAAATTTTTTGCAAACTGATGTTAAAGGTCAGTCTGCAGCAGATCACCACTGGCATCTAGTTACTTCCAGTTCTTATGCCATGGTTAAATGACGGGACTCATTAACTAATACGTGGAATGGTCCAGACCCCATTTTAATCCGGGGAAGAGGTTCTGTCTGTGTTTTTTCACAAAAAGAAGACAGAGCGTGATGGCTGCCTGAAAGACTGGTTCATCAAGTGGACACAGATCCTGAATCTTCTAGTAAGTATGATTCTAACCTCATTGATGGCTAAAATCCTTTTCAGCTGAAAAAGTTAATTTGGAGCACAGCCTCTACTTTCATAGAATTTTTGGCTTTTCGGCTAATTCTCAAAGCCAGCTCCCCAACACTGGGAGGTCAGAGTCTGAGCTTGATCGTTGCTAATTTGCAACTGAATAGAGTACCTGGATTTCCCCAAAGAAGCTTTTATCCTCTTGCTTTTCAACTATCTTGACTTTGTTTTTCAAGCAGGTCAGTCTCGCCTTACAGCCTGATTTCAGCAAGCAGGCAGCCTCGCCACCAGCAAGTGCAGGTGGCAGAAATTCACCAATATGAAGAAGCATATTAAGTATATATTGTGGCTTTGGTCTGATTTGGGAATAAGGTGTGTTGTGAGGGCCGGACAGTCAATGACAGGCAACCAGATTTCGGCGCCATATAAATCTAAGACAGAGGTATGTGCCAAGAGGCCATGGTTTGTTAATAATACACCACATAGCCATGTTTGTGTAAAATAAACACAAACAAGTTGCATGTATGGTCTTTGATAGATAAGAATGGCTCAGGAAACTCTGAGATTTCCTAAGCCAGGTGCAGCTGCCAGCCACCATAACTCCCAGGCAGAACTATGGAGCACAAATAAATTTTATGTCTCAGTCCATCTAGGGGGGAAATTGTAGTCTCCCCCAGCCTTGAAGCAGGCTGATTCAGACTTTGCTGCCACAGAATATGAGATCACCCGGAGTGTAGCCTTCCAACTTAACAATAGTGGCACTATTAGATGGTTATATTGTTATGTCAACTACCACTGCTCTTCTCTAAGACCCTGCTACCTGCTGAGAGACCCTTGAGACATTCCAGAGACACATCCTATCCTGCCTATCCTGCAAGTCACCTACAGGCTGGCTCAAATCACCAAGGATGGACTGGCAGGGGCGGGAGGGAATGGGTCTTCCCCCTTATAAGCACAGTCTCTTTGTAAATTCGCAGGCCTTGATCAGAGAAAAAATTTGTCTTGGCTTCATTATTTTCTCTCGCAGTCTAGTCTCTTTCAGCCCTAGCCTGCCTTCCAGAAATACCCAGTTCATGTAGGCCAAGGGCCTACTACATATAGTAAGTGTATGGGTTGTTGTAGGGGTGAGTTAGATATAGAGTTTTAGTTTAGGGTAAGTGTTAGGGTAAGGATAAGGATTAAGGTTAGTTTTAGTGTTAAGTTTATGGTTAGGGTTAGGAATAG